>NW_027523907.1:0-38997 GCF_052094955.1 Ictidomys tridecemlineatus | reverse complement strand
CGGTTTGTGCTAGCTCTTGAAACTTGACTCAATAAAGCAGTTTCAAGTTCTATCTCTATGGTTTGTTTGCTGTTGATGTAGCCCTAAGCAGAGACTGGCGAGAATCACTTTCATGGAAAGGGCCTGCCAAGCTTCCAAAAAACTACGAGTTGCCCGAAATCTCAGCACACACTTTTTCACCCAATCTTGATGAAACTTTCAGGTAATGATCAGTACACCAATCCCACTTGGCTCGCCAAATTTCGTTCTTCTAGGTTAACCGTTCGTTGGCAGTAACCGGTTTCATTTTGAGGTTTCACTCTGTTTTCTCCAATAGGGATACATGTATTTGGAACTCTAAATCAAACTCGGTTTGTGCTAGCTCTTTGAAACTTGACACAATAAAGCAGTTTCAAGTTCTATCTCTATGGTTTGTTTGCTGTTGATGTAGCCCTAAGCAGAGACTGGCGAGAATCACTTTCATGGAAAGGGCCTGCCAAGCTTCCAAAAAACTACGAGTTTCCTGAAATCTCAACAAACACTTTTTCACCCAATCTTGATGAATCTTTCAGGTAATGATCAGTATACCAATCCCACTTGGCTCGCCAAATTTCGTTCTTCTAGGTGAAACCGTTCGTTGGCAGTAACCGGTTTCATTTTGAGGTTTCACTCTGTTTTCTCCTATAGGGATACATGTATTTGGAACTCTAAATCAAACACGGTTTGTGCTAGCTCTTTGAAACTTGACACAATAAAGCAGTTTCAAGTTCTATCTCTATGGTTTGTTTGCTGTTGATGTAGCCCTAAGCAGAGACTGGCGAGAATCACTTTCATGGAAAGGGCCTGCCAAGCTTCCAAAAAACTACGAGTTGCCCAAAATCTGAGCACACACTTTTTCACCCAATCTTGATGAAACTTTCAGGTAATGATCAGTACACCAATCCCACTTGGCTCGCCAAATTTCGTTCTTCTAGGTGAAACCGTTCCTTGGCAGGAACCGGTTTCATTTTGAGGTTTCACTCTGTTTTCTCCTATAGGGATATATGTATTTGGAACTCTAAATCAAACACCGTTTGTGCTAGCTCTTTGAAACTTGACACGATAAAGCAGTTTCAAGTTCTATCTCTATGGTTTGTTTGCTGTTGATGTAGCCTTAAGCAGAGACTGGCGAGAATCACTTTCATGGAAAGGGCCTGCCAAGCTTCCAAAAAACTACGAGTTGCCAAAAATCTCAGCACACCCTTTTTCACCCAATCTTGATGAAACTTTCAGGTCATGATCAGTACACCAATTCCACTAGGCTCGCCAAATTTCGTTCTTCTAGGTTAAATCGTTCGTTGGCAGTATCGGTTTCATTTTGAGGTTTCACTCTGTTTTCTCCTATAGGGATACATGTATTTGGAACTCTAAATAAAAAACAGTTTGTGCTAGCTCTTTGAAACTTGACACAATAAAGCAGTTTCAAGTTCTATCTCTATGGTTTGTTTGCTGTTGATGTAGCCCTAAGCAGAGACTGGCGAGAATCACTTTCATGGAAAGGGCTTGCCAAGCTTCCAAAAAACTACGAGTTGCCTGAAATCTCAGCACACAGTTTTTCACCCAATCTTGATGAAACTTTCAGGTTATGATCAGTACACCAATCCCACTTGGCTCGCCAAATTTCGTTCTTCTAGGTTAAACCGTTCGTTGGCAGTAACCAGTTTCATTTTGAGGTTTCACTCTGTTTTCTCCTATAGGGATACATGTATTTTGAACTCTAAATCAAACACCGTTTGTGCTAGCTCTTTGGAATTTGACACAATAGCAGTTTCAAGTTCTATCTCTATCGTTTTTTTGCTGTTGATGTCGCCCTAGGCAGAGACTGGGGAGAATCACAATCATGGAAAGGGCCTGCCAAGCTTCCAAAAAACTACGAGTTGCCTGAAATCTCAGCACACCCTTTTTCACCCAATCTTGATGAAACTTTCAGGTAATGATCAGTACACCAATCCCACTTGGCTCACCAAATTTCGTTCTTCTAGGTTAAACCGTTCGTTGGCAGTAACCGGTTTCATCTTGAGGTTTCACTCTGTTTCTCCTATAGGGATACATGTATTTGGAACTCTAAATCAAACACGGTTTGTGCTAGCTCTTTAAAACTTGACACAATAAAGCAGTTTCAAGTTCTATCTCTATGGTTTGTTTGCTGTTAATGTAGCCCTAAGCAGAGACTGGCGAGAATCACTTTCATGGAAAGGGCCTGCCAAGATTCCAAAAAACTACGAGTTGCCTGAAATCTCAGCACACACTTTTTCACACAATCTTGATGAAACTTTCAGGTAATGATCAGTACACCAATCCCACTTGGCTCGCCAAATTTCGTTCTTCTAGGTTAAACCGTTCGTTGGCAGTAACCGGTTTCATTTTGAGGTTTCACTCTGTTTTCTCCTATAGGGATACATGTATTTGGAACTCTAAATCCAACACGGTTTGTGCTAGCTCTTTGAAACTTGACACAATAAAGCAGTTTCAAGTTCTATCTCTATGGTTTGTTTGCTGTTGATGTAGCCCTAAGCAGAGACTGGCGAGAATCACTTTCATGGAAAGGGCCTGCCAAGCTTCCAAAAAACTACGAGTTGCCTGAAATCTCAGCACACCCTTTTTCACCCAATCTTGATGAAACTTTCAGGTCATGATCAGTACACCAATCCCACTTGGCTCGCCAAATTTCGTTCTTCTAGGTTAAACCGTTCGTTGGCAGTAACCGGTTTCATTTTGAGGTTTCACTCTGTTTTCTCCTATAGGGATACATGTATTTGGAACTCTAAATCAAACACGGTTTGTGCTAGCTCTTTGAAACTTGACACAATAAAGCAGTTTCAAGTTCTGTCTCTATGGTTTGTTTGCTGTTGATATAGCCCTAAGCAGAGACTGGCGAGAATCACTTTCATGGAAAGGGCCTGCCAAGCTTCCAAAAAACTACGAGTTGCCTGAAATCTCAGCACACCCTTTTTCACCCAAGCTTGATGAAACTTTCAGGTAATGATCAATACACCTATCCCACTTGGCTCGCCAAATTTTGTTCTTCTAGGTTAAACCGTTCGTTGGCAGTAACCGGTTTCATTTTGAGGTTTCACTCTGTTTTCCTCCTATAGGGATACATGTATTTGGAACTCTAAATCAAACACGGTTTGTGCTAGCTCTTTGAAACTTGACACAATAAAGCAGTTTCAAGTTCTATCTCTATGGTTTGTTTGCTGTTGATGTAGCCCTAAGCAGAGACTGGCGAGAATCACTTTCATGGAAAGGGCCTGCCAAGCTTCCAAAAAACTACGAGTTGCCTGAAATCTCAGCACACCCTTTTTCACCCAATCTTGATGAAACTTTCAGGTAATGATCAGTACACCTATCCCACTTGGCTCGCCAAATTTTGTTCTTCTAGGTTAAACCGTTCGTTGGCAGTAACCGGTTTCATTTTGAGGTTTCACTCTGTTTTCTCCTATAGGGATACATGTATTTGGAACTCTAAATCAAACACGGTTTGTGCTAGCTCTTTGAAACTTGACACAATAAAGCAGTTTCAAGTTCTATCTCTATGGTTTGTTTGCTGTTGATGTAGCCCTAAGCAGAGACTGGCGAGAATCACTTTCATGGAAAGGGCCTGCCAAGCTTCCAAAAAACTACGAGTTGCCTGAAATCTCAGCACACCCTTTTTCACCCAATCTTGATGAAACTTTCAGGTAATGATCAGTACACCTATCCCACTTGGCTCGCCAAATTTTGTTCTTCTAGGTTAAACCGTTCGTTGGCAGTAACCGGTTTCATTTTGAGGTTTCACTCTGTTTTCTCCTATAGGGATACATGTATTTGGAACTCTAAATCAAACACGGTTTGTGCTAGCTCTTTGAAACTTGACACAATAAAGCAGTTTCAAGTTCTATCTCTATGGTTTGTTTGCTGTTGATGTAGCCCTAAGCAGAGACTGGCGAGAATCACTTTCATGGAAAGGGCCTGCCAAGCTTCCAAAAAAGTACGAGTTGCCTGAAATCTCAGCACACCCTTTTTCACCCCATCTTGATGAAACTTTCAGGTAATGATCAGTACACCAATCCCACTTGGCTCGCCAAATTTCGTTCTTTTAGGTTAAATCGTTCGTTGGCAGTAACCGGTTTCATTTTGAGGTTTCACTCTGTTTTCTCCTATAGGGATACATGTATTTGGAACTCTAAATCAAACACGGTTTGTGCTAGCTCTTTGAAACTTGACACAATAAAGCAGTTTCAAGTTCTATCTCTATGGTTTGTTTGCTGTTGATGTAGCCATAAGCAGAGACTGGCGAGAATCACTTTTATGGAAAGGGACTGACAAGCTTCCAAAAAACTACGAGTTGCCCGAAATCTCAGCACACACTTTTTCACCCAATCTTGATGAAACTTTCAGGTAATGATCAGTGCACCAATCCCACTTGGCTCGCCAAATTTCGTTCTTCTAGGTTAAACCGTTCGTTGGCAGTAACCTGTTTCATTTTGAGGTTTCACTCCGTTTTCTCCTATAGGGATACATGTATTTGGAACTCTAAATCAAACACGGTTTGTGCTAGCTCTTTGAACCTTGACACAATAAAGCAGTTTCAAGTTCTATCTCTATAGTTTGTTTGCTGTTGATGTAGCCCTAAGCAGAGACTGGCGAGAATCACTTTCATAGAAAGGGCCTGCCAAGCTTCCAAAAAACTACGAGTTGCCCAAAATCTCAGCAAACACTTTTTCACCCAATCTTGATGAAACTTTCAGGTAATGATCAGTACACCAATCCCACTTGGCTCGCCAAATTTCGTTCTTCTAGGTTAAACCGTTCGTTGGCAGTAACCGGTTTCATTTTGAGGTTTCACTCTGTTTTCTCCTATAGGGATACATGTATTTGGAACTCTAAATCAAACATGGTTTGTGCTAGCTCTTTGAAACTTGACACAATAAAGCAGTTTCAAGTTCTATCTCTATGGTTTGTATTCTGTTGAGGTAGCCCTAAGCAGAGACTGGCGAGAATCACTTTCATGGAAAGGGCCTGCCAAGCTTCCAAAAAACTACGAGTTGCCTGAAATCTCAGCACACCCTTTTTCACCCAATCTTGATGAAACTTTCAGGTAATGATCAGTACACCAATCCCACTTTGCTCGCCAAATTTCGTTCTTCTAGGTTGAACCGTTCGTTGGCAGTAACCGGTTTCATTTTGAGGTTTCACTCTGTTTTCTCCTATAGGGATACATGTATTTGGAACTCTAAATCAAACACGGTTTGTGCTAGCTCTTTGAAACTTGACACAATAAAGCAGTTTCAAGTTCTATCTCTATGGTTTGTTTGCTGTTGATGTAGCCCTAAGCAGAGACTGGCGAGAATCACTTTCATGGAAAGGGCCTGCCAAGCTTCCAAAAAACTACGAGTTGCCCGAAACCTCAGCAAAAACTTTTTCACCCAATATTGATGAAACTTTCAGGTAATGATCAGTACACCAATCCCACTTGGCTCGCCAAATTTCGTTCTTCTAGGTTAAACCGTTCTTTGGCAGTAACCGGTTTCATTTTGAGGTTTCACTCTGTTTTCTCCTATAGGGATACATGTATTTGGAACTCTAAATCAAACACGGTTTGTGCTAGCTCTTTGAAACTTGACACAATAAAGCAGTTTCAAGTTCTATCTCTATGGTTTGTTTGCTGTTGATGTAGCCCTAAGCAGAGACTGGCGAGAATCACTTTCATGGAAAGGGCCTGCCAAGCTTCCAAAAAACTACGAGTTGCCTGAAATCTCAGCAAACACTTTTTCACCCAATCTTGATGAAACTTTCAGGTAATGATCAGTACACCAATACCACTTGGCACGCCAAATTTTGTTCTTCTAGGTTAAACCGACGTTGGCAGTAACCGGTTTCATTTTGAGGTTTCACTCTGTTTTCTCCTATAGGGATACATGTATTTGGAACTCTAAATCAAACACGGTTTGTGCTAGCTCTTTGAAACTTGACACAATAAAGCAGTTTCAAGTTCTATCTCTATGGTTTGTTTGCTGTTGATGTAGCCCTAAGCAGAGACTGTCGAGAATCACTTTCATGGAAAGGGCCTGCCAAGCTTCCAAAAAACTACGTGTTGCCTGAAATCTCAGCACACACTTTTTCACCCAATCTTGATGAAACTTACAGGTTATGATCAGTACACCAATCCCACTTGGCACGCCAAATTTCGTTCTTCTAGGTTAAACCGTTCGTTGGCAGTAACCGGTTTCATTTTGAGGTTTCACTCTGTTTTCTCCTATAGGGATACATGTATTTGGAACTCTAAATCAAACACGGTTTGTGCTAGCTCTTTGAAACTTGATACAATAAAGCAGTTTCAACTTCTATCTCTATGGTTTGTTTGCTGTTGATGTAGCCCTAAGCAGAGACTGGCGAGAATCACTTTCATGGAAAGGGCCTGCCAAGCTTCCAAAAAACTACGAGTTGCCTGAAATCTCAGCACACACCCATTTTCACCCAATCTTGATGAAACTTTCAGGTAATGATCAGTACACCAATCCCACTTGGCTCACCAAATTTCGTTCTTCTAGGTTAAACCGTTCGTTGGCAGTAACCGGTTCCATTTTGAGGTTTCACTCTGTTTTCTCCTATAGGGATACATGTATTTGGAACTCTAAATCAAACACGGTTTGTGCTAGCTCTTTGAAACTTGATACAATAAAGCAGTTTCAACTTCTATCTCTATGGTTTGTTTGCTGTTGATGTAGCCCTAAGCAGAGACTGGCGAGAATCACTTTAATGGAAAGGGCCTGCCAAGCTTCCAAAAAACTACGAGTTGCCCGAAACCTCAGCAAAAACTTTTTCACCCAATCTTGATGAAACTTTCAGGTAATGATCAGTACACCAATCCCACTTGGCTCGCCAAATATCGTTCTTCTAGGTTAAACCGTTCGTTGGCAGTAATCGGTTTCATTTTGAGGTTTCACTCTGTTTTCTCCTATAGGGATACATGTATTTGGAACTCTAAATCAAACAAGGTTTGTGCTAGCTCTTTGAAACTTGACACAATAAAGCAGTTTCAAGTTCTATCTCTATGGTTTGTTTGCTGTTGATGTAGCCCTAAGCAGAGACTGGCGAGAATCACTTTCATGGAATGGGCCTGCCAAGCTTCCAAAAAACTACGAGTTGCCTGAAATCTCAGCAAACACTTTTTCACCCAATCTTCATGAAACTTTCAGGTAATGATCAGTACACCAATCCCACTTGGCTCGCCAAATTTTGTTCTTCTAGGTTAAACCATTCGTTGGCAGTAACCGGTTTCATTTTGAGGTTTCACTCCGTTTTCTCCTATAGGGATACATGTATTTGGAACTCTAAATCAAACACGGTTTGTGCTAGCTCTTTGAAACTTGACACAATAAAGCAGTTTCAAGTTCTATCTCTATGGTTTGTTTGCTGTTGATGTAGCCCTAAACAGAGACTGGCGAGAATCACTTTCATAGAAAGGGCCTGCCAAGCTTCTAAAAAACTACGAGTTGCCTGAAATCTCAGCACACACTTTTTCAACCAATCTTGATGAAACTTTCAGGTAATGATCAGTACACCAATCCCACTTGGCTCGCCAAATTTCGTTCTTCTAGGTTAAACCGTTCGTTGGCAGTAACCGGTTTCATTTTGAGGTTTCACTCTGTTTTCTGCTATAGGGATATATGTATTTGGAACTCTAAATCAAACACCGTTTGTGCTAGCTCTTTGAAACTTGACACAATAAAGCAGTTTCAACTTCTATCTCTATGGTTTGTTTGCTGTTGATGTAGCCCTAAGTAGAGACTGGCGAGAATCACTTTCATGGAAAGGGCCTGCCAAGCTTCCAAAAAACTACGAGTTGCCTGTAATCTCAGCACACCCTTTTTCACCCAATCTTGATGAAACTTTCAGGTAATGATCAGTACACCAATCCCACTTGGCTCGCCAAATTTCCTTCTTCTAGGTTAATCCTTTCGTTGGCAGTAACCGGTTCCATTTTGAGGTTTCACTCTGTTTTCTCCTATAGGGATACATGTATTTGGAACTCTAAATCAAACACGGTTTGTGCTAGCTCTTTGAAACTTGACACAATAAAGCAGTTTCAAGTTCTATCTCTATGGTTTGGTTGCTGTTGATGTAGCCCTAAGCAGAGACTGGCGAGAATCACTTTCATGGAAAGGGCCTGCCAAGCTTCCAAAAAACTACGAGTTGCCCGAAATCTCAGCACACACTTTTTCACCCAATCTTGATGAAACTTTCAGGTAATGATCAGTACACCAATCCCACTTGGCTCGCCAAATTTCGTTCTTTTAGGTTAAACCGTTCGTTGGCAGTAACCGGTTCCATTTTGAGGTTTCACTCTGTTTTCTCCTATAGGGATACATGTATTTGGAACTCTAAATCAAACACGGTTTGTGCTAGCTCTTTGAAACTTGACACAATAAAGCAGTTTCAATTTCTGTCTCTATGGTTTGTTTGCTGTTGATGTAGCCCTAAGCAGAGACTGGCGAGAATCACTTTCATGGAAAGGGCCTGCCAAGCTTCCAAAAAACTACGAGTTGCCCGAAATCTCAGCACACCCTTTTTCATCCAATCTTGATGAAACTTTCAGGTAATGATCAGTACACCAATCCCACTTGGCTCGCCAAATTTCGTTCTTCTAGGTTAAACCGTTCGTTGGCAGTAACCGGTTTCATTTTGAGGTTTCACTCTGTTTTCTCCTATAGGGATATATGTATTTGGAACTCTAAATCAAACACCGTTTGTGCTAGCTCTTTGAAACTTGACACAATAAAGCAGTTTCAACTTCTATCTCTATGGTTTGTTTGCTGTTGATGTAGCCCTAAGTAGAGACTGGCGAGAATCACTTTCATGGAAAGGGCCTGCCAAGCTTCCAAAAAACTACGAGTTGCCTGAAATCTCAGCACACCCTTTTTCACCCAATCTTGATGAAACTTTCAGGTAATGATCAGTACACCAATCCCACTTGGCTCGCCAAATTTCGTTCTTCTAGGTTAATCCGTTCGTTGGCAGTAACCGGTTCCATTTTGAGGTTTCACTCTGTTTTCTCCTATAGGGATACATGTATTTGGAACTCTAAATCAAACACGGTTTGTGCTAGCTCTTTGAAACTTGACACAATAAAGCAGTTTCAAGTTCTATCTCTATGGTTTGTTTGCTGTTGATGTAGCCCTAAGCAGAGACTGGCGAGAATCACTTTCATGGAAAGGGCCTGCCAAGCTTCCAAAAAACTACGAGTTGCCTGAAATCTCAGCACACACTTTTTCACCCAATCTTGATGAAACTTTCAGGTAATGATCAGTACACCAATCCCACTTGGCTCGCCAAATTTCGTTCTTTTAGGTTAAACCGTTCGTTGGCAGTAACCGGTTCCATTTTGAGGTTTCACTCTGTTTTCTCCTATAGGGATACATGTATTTGGAACTCTAAATCAAACACGGTTTGTGCTAGCTCTTTGAAACTTGACACAATAAAGCAGTTTCAAGTTCTGTCTCTATGGTTTGTTTGCTGTTGATGTAGCCCTCAGCAGAGACTGGCGAGAATCACTTTCATGGAAAGGGCCTGCCAAGCTTCCAAAAAACTACGAGTTGCCCGAAATCTCAGCACACCCTTTTTCATCCAATCTTGATGAAACTTTCAGGTAATGATCAGTACACCAATCCCACTTGGCTCGCCAAATTTCGTTCTTCTAGGTTAAACCATTCGTTGGCAGTAACCGGTTTCATTTTGAGGTTTCACTCTGTTTTCTCCTATAGGGATACATGTATTTGGAACTCTAAATCAAACACGGTTTGTGCTAGCTCTTTGAAACTTGACACAATAAAGCAGTTTCAAGTTCTATCTCTATGGTTTGTTTGCTGTTGATGTAGCCCTAAGCAGAGACTGGCGAGAATCACTTTCATGGAAAGGGCCTGCCAAGCTTCCAAAAAACTACGAGTTGCCCGAAACCTCAGCAAAAACTTTTTCACCCAATATTGATGAAACTTTCAGGTAATGATCAGTATACCAATCCCACTTGGCTCGCCAAATTTCGTTCTTCTAGGTTAAACCGTTCTTTGGCAGTAACCGGTTTCATTTTGAGGTTTCACTCTGTTTTCTCCTATAGGGATACATGTATTTGGAACTCTAAATCAAACACGGTTTGTGCTAGCTCTTTGAAACTTGACACAATAAAGCAGTTTCAAGTTCTATCTCTATGGTTTGTTTGCTGTTGATGTAGCCCTAACCAGAGACTGGCGAGAATCACTTTCATGGAATGGGCCTGCCAAGCTTCCAAAAAACTACGAGTTGCCTGAAATCTCAGCACACACGTTTTCACCCAATCTTGATGAAACTTTCAGGTAATGATCAGTACACCAATCCCACTTGGCTCGCCAAATTTCGTTCTTCTAGGTTAAACCGTTCGTTGGCAGTAACCGGTTTCATTTTGAGGTTGTACTCTGTTTTCTCCTATAGGGATATATGTATTTGGAACTCTAAATCAAACACCGTTTGTGCTAGCTCTTTGAAACTTGACACAATAAAGCAGTTTCAAGTTCTATCTCTATGGTTTGTTTGCTGTTGATGTAGTCCTAAGCAGAGACTGTCGAGAATCACATTCATGGAAAGGGTCTGCCAAGCTTCCAAAAAACTACGTGTTGCCTGAAATCTCAGCACACACTTTTTCACCCAATCTTGATGAAACTTTCAGGTTATGATCAGTACACCAATCCCACTTGGCACGCCAAATTTCGTTCTTCTAGGTTAAACCGTTCGTTGGCAGTAACCGGTTTCATTTTTAGGTTTCACTCTGTTTTCTCCTATAGGGATACATGTATTTGGAACTCTAAATCAAACACGGTTTGTGCTAGCTCTTTGAAACTTGACACAATAAAGCAGTTTCAAGTTCTATCTCTATGGTTTGTTTGCTGTTGATGTAGCCCTAAGCAGAGACTGGCGAGAATCACTTTCATGGAATGGGCCTGCCAAGCTTCCAAAAAACTACGAGTTGCCTGAAATCTCAGCAAACACTTTTTCACCCAATCTTGATGAAACTTTCAGGTAATGATCAGTACACCAATCCCACTTGGCTCGCCAAATTTCGTTCTTCTAGGTTAAACCGTTCGTTGGCAGTAACCGGTTTCATTTTGAAGTTTCACTCTGTTTTCTCCTATAGGAATACATGTATTTGGAACTCTAAATCAAACACGGTTTGTGCTAGCTCTTTGAAACTTGACACAATAAAGCAGTTTCAAGTTCTATCTCTATGGTTTGTTTGCTGTTGATGTAGCCCTAAACAGAGACTGGCGAGAATCACTTTCATGGAAACGGCCTGCCAAGCTTTTAAAAAACTACGAGTTGCCTGAAATCTCAGCACACACTTTTTCACCCAATCTTGATGAAACTTTCAGGTAATGATCAGTACACCAATCCCACTTGGCTCGCCAAATTTCGTTCTTCTAGGTTAAACCGTTCGTTGGCAGTAACCGGTTTCATTTTGAGGTTTCACTCTGTTTTCTCCTATAGGGATATATGTATTTGGAACTCTAAATCAAACACCGTTTGTGCTAGCTCTTTGAAACTTGACACAATAAAGCAGTTTCAAGTTCTATCTCTATGGTTTGTTTGCTGTTGATGTAGCCCTAAGCAGAGACTGGCGAGAATCACTTTCATGGAAAAAGCCTGCCAAGCTTCCAAAAAACTACGAGTTGCCCGAAATCTCAGCACACACTTTTTCACCCAATCTTGATGAAACTTTCAGGTAATGATCAGTACACCAATGCCACTTGGCTCGCCAAATTTCTTTCTTCTAGGTTAACCCGTTCGTTGGCAGTAACCGGTTTCATTTTGATTCTTCACTCTGTTTTCTCCTATAGGGATACATGTATTTGGAACTCTAAATCAAACATGGTTTGTGCTAGCTCTTTGAAACTTGACACAATAAAGCAGTTTCAAGTTCTATCTCTATGGTTTGTTTGCTGTTGATGTAGCCCTAAGCAGAGACTGGCGAGAATCACTTTCATGGAAAGGGCCTGCGAAGCTTCCAAAAAACTACGAGTTGCCTGAAATCTCAGCACACACTTTTTCACCCAATCTTGATGAAACTTTCAGGTAATGATCAGTACACCAAGCCCACTTGGCTCGCCAAATTTCGTTCTTCTAGGTTAAACCGTTCGTTGGCAGTAACCGGTTTCATTTTGAGGTTTCACTCTGTTTTCTCCTATAGGGATACATGTATTTGGAACTCTAAATCAAACACGGTTTCTGCTAGCTCTTTGAAACTTGACACAATAAAGCAGTTTCAAGTTCTGTCTCTATGGTTTGTTTGCTGTTGATGTAGCCCTAAGCAGAGACTGGCGAGAATCACTTTCATGGAAAGGGCCTGCCAAGCTTCCAAAAAACTACGAGTTGCCCGAAATCTCAGCACACACTTTTTCACCCAATCTTGATGAAACTTTCAGGTAATGATCAGTACACCAATCCCACTTGGCTCGCCAAATTTCATTCTTCTAGGTTAAACCGTTCGTTGGCAGTAACCGGTTTCATTTTGAGGTTTCACTCTGTTTTCTCCTATAGGGATACATGTATTTGGAACTCTAAATCAAACACGGTTTGTGCTAGCTCTTTGAAACTTGACACAATAAAGCAGTTTCAAGTTCTATCTCTATGGTTTGTTTGCTGTTGATGTAGCCCTAAGCAGAGACTGGTGAGAATCACTTTCATGGAAAGGGCCTGCCAAGCTTCCAAAAAACTACGAGTTGCCTGATATCTCAGCACACCCTTTTTCACCCAATCTTGATGAAACTTTCAGGTAATGATCAGTACACCAATCCCACTTGGCTCGCCAAATTTCGTTCTTCTAGGTTAAACCGTTCTTTTGCAGTAACCGGTTTCATTTTGAGGTTTCACTCTGTTTTCTCCTATAGGGATACATGTATTTGGAACTCTAAATCAAACACGGTTTGTGCTAGCTCATTGAAACTTGACACAATAAAGCAGTTTCAAGTTCTATCTCTATGGTTTGTTTGCTGTTGATGTAGCCCTAACCAGAGACTGGCGAGAATCACTTTCATGGAATGGGCCTGCCAAGCTTCCAAAAAACTACGAGTTGCCTGAAATCTCAGCACACACTTTTTCACCCAATCTTGATGAAACTTTCAGGTAATGATCAGTACACCAATCCCACTTGGCTCGCCAAATTTCGTTCTTCTAGGTTAAACCGTTCGTTGGCAGTAACCGGTTTCATTTTGAGGTTGTACTCTGTTTTCTCCTATAGGGATATATGTATTTGGAATTCTAAATCAAACACCGTTTGTGCTAGCTCTTTGAAACTTGACACAATAAAGCAGTTTCAAGTTCTATCTCTATGGTTTGTTTGCTGTTGATGTAGTCCTAAGCAGAGACTGTCGAGAATCACTTTCATGGAAAGGGTCTGCCAAGCTTCCAAAAAACTACGTGTTGCCTGAAATCTCAGCACACACTTTTTCACCCAATCTTGATGAAACTTTCAGGTTATGATCAGTACACCAATCCCACTTGGCACGCCAAATTTCGTTCTTCTAGGTTAAACCGTTCGTTGGCAGTAACCGGTTTCATTTTTAGGTTTCACTCTGTTTTCTCCTATAGGGATACATGTATTTGGAACTCTAAATCAAACACGGTTTGTGCTAGCTCTTTGAAACTTGACAAAATAAAGCAGTTTCAAGTTCTATCTCTATGGTTTGTTTGCTTTTGATGTAGCCCTAAGCAGAGACTGGCGAGAATCACTTTCATGGAATGGGCCTGCCAAGCTTCCAAAAAACTACGAGTTGCCTGAAATCTCAGCAAACACTTTTTCACCCAATCTTGATGAAACTTTCAGGTAATGATCAGTACACCAATCCCACTTGGCTCGCCAAATTTCGTTCTTCTAGGTTAAACCGTTCGTTGGCAGTAACCGGTTTCATTTTGAAGTTTCACTCTGTTTTCTCCTATAGGGATACATGTATTTGGAACTCTAAATCAAACACGGTTTGTGCTAGCTCTTTGAAACTTGACACAATAAAGCAGTTTCAAGTTCTATCTTAATGGTTTGTTTGCTGTTGATGTAGCCCTAAACAGAGACTGGCGAGAATCACTTTCATGGAAACGGCCTGCCATGCTTCTAAAAAACTACGAGTTGCCTGAAATCTCAGCACACACTTTTTCATCCAATCTTGATGAAACTTTCAGGTAATGATCAGTACACCAATCCCACTTGGCTCGCCAAATTTTGTTCTTCTAGGTTAAACCGTTCGTTGGCAGTAACCGGTTTCATTTTGAGGTTTCACTCTGTTTTCTCCTATAGGAATACATGTATTTGGAACTCTAAATCAAACACGGTTTGTGCTAGCTCTTTGAAACTTGACACAATAAAGCAGTTTCAAGTTCTGTCTCTAGGTTTGTTTGCTGTTGATGTAGCCCTAAGCAGAGACTGGCGAGAATCACTTTCATGGAAAGGGCCTGCCCAGCTTCCAAAAAACTACGAGTTGCCTGAAATCTCAGCACACACTTTTTCACCCAATCTTGATGAAACTTTCAGGTAATGATCAGTACACCAATCCCACTTGGCTCGCCAAATTTCGTTCTTCTAGGTTAAACCATTCGTTGGCAGTAACCAGTTTCATTTTGAGGTTTCACTCTGTTTTCTCCTATAGGGATACATGTATTTGGAAATCTAAATCAAACACCGTTTGTGCTAGCTCTTTGAAACTTGACACAATAAAGCAGTTTCAAGTTCTATCTCTATGGTTTGTTTGCTGTTGATGTAGCCCTAAACAGAGACTGGCGAGAATCATTTTCATGGAAAGGGACTGCCAAGCTTCCAAAAAACTACGAGTTGCCTGTAATCTCAGCACACACTTTTTCACCCAATCTTGATGAAACTTTCAGGTAATGATCAGTACACCAATCCCACTTGGCTCGCCAAATTTCGTTCTTCTAGGTTAAACCGTTCGTTGGCAGTAACCGGTTTCATTTTGAGGTTTCACTCTGTTTTCTCCTATAGGGATACATGTATTTGGAACTCTAAATCAAACACGGTTTGTGCTAGCTCTTTGAAACTTGACACAATAAATCAGTTTCAAGTTCTATCTCTATGGTTTGTTTGCTGTTGATGTAGCCCTAAGCAGAGACTGGCGAGAATCACTTTCATGGAAAGGGCCTGCCAAGCTTCCAAAAAACTACGAGTTGCCTGAAATCTCAGCACACACTTTTTTACCCAATCTTGATGAAACTTTCAGGTAATGATCAGTACACCATTCCCACTTGGCTCGCCAAATTTCGTTCTTCTAGGTTAAACCGTTCGTTGGCAGTAACCGGTTTCATTTTGAGGTTTCACTCTGTTTTCTCCTATAGGGATACATGTATTTGGAACTCTAAATCAAACACGGTTTGTGCTAGCTCTTTGAAACTTGACACAATAAAGCAGTTTCAAGTTCTTTCTCTATGGTTTGTTTGCTGTTGATGTAGCCCTAAGCAGAGACTGGCGAGAATCACTTTCATGGAAAGGGCCTGCCAAGCTTCCAAAAAACTACGAGTTGGCTGAAATCTCAGCAGACACTTTTTCACCCAATCTTGATCAAACTTTCAGGTTATGATCAGTACACCAATCCCACTTGGCTCGCCAAATTTCGTTCTTCTAGGTTAAACCGTTCGTTGGCAGTAACCGGTTTCATTTGAGGTTTCACTCTGTTTTCTCCTATAGGGATACATGTATTTGGAACTCTAAATCAAACACGGTTTGTGCTAGCTCTTTGAAACTTGACACAATAAAGCAGTTTCAAGTTCTATCTCTATGGTTTGTTTGCTGTTGATGTAGCCCTAAGCAGAGACTGGCGAGAATCACTTTCATGGAAAGGGCCTGCCAAGCTTCCAAAAAACTACGAGTTGCCTGAAATCTCAGCACACCCTTTTTCACCCAATCTTGATGAAACTTTCAGGTAATGATCAGTACACGAATCCCACTTGGCTCGCCAAATTTCGTTCTTCTAGGTTAAACCGTTCTTTATCAGTAACTGGTTTCATTTTGAGGTTTCACTCTGTTTTCTCCTATAGGGATACATGTATTTGGAACTCTAAATCAAACACGGTTTGTGCTAGCTTTTTGAAACTTGACACAATAAAGCAGTTTCAAGTTCTATCTCTATTGTTTGTTTGCTGTTGATGTAGCCCTAAGCAGAGACTGGCGAGAATCACTTTCATGGAAAGGGCCTGCCAAGCTTCCAAAAAACTACGAGTTGCCTGAAATCTCAGCACACCCTTTTTCACCCAATCTTGGTGAAACTTTCAGGTAATGATCAGTACACGAATCCCACTTGGCTCGCCAAATTTCGTTATTCTAGGTTAAACCGTTCGTTGGCAGTAACCGGTTTCATTTTGAGGTTTCACTCTGTTTTCTCCTATAGGAATACATGTATTTGGAACTCTAAATCAAACACGGTTTGTGCTAGCTCTTTGAAACTTGACACAATAAAGCAGTTTCAAGTTCTATCTCTATGGTTTGTTTGCTGTTGATGTAGCCCTAAGCAGAGACTGGCGAGAATCACTTTCATGGAAAGGGCCTGCCAAGCTTCCAAAAAACTACGAGTTGCCTGAAATCTCAGCACACACTTTTTCACCCAATCTTGATGAAACTTTCAGGTAATGATCAGGACACCAATCCCACTTGGCTCGCCAAATTTCGTTCTTCTAGGTTAAACCGTTCGTTGGCAGTAACCGGTTTCATTTTGAGGTTTCACTCTGTTTTCTCCTATAGGGATACATGTATTTGGAACTCTAAATCAAGCACGGTTTGTGCTAGCTCTTTGAAACTTGACACAATAAAGCAGTTTCAAGTTCTATCTCTATGGATTGTTTGCTGTTGATGTAGCCCTAAGCAGAGACTGGCGAGAATCACTTTCATGGAAAGGGCCTGCCAAGCTTCCAAAAAACTACGAGTTGCCTGAAATCTCAGCACACCCTTTTTCACCCAATCTTGATGAAACTTTCAGGTAATGATCAGTACACCAATCCCACTTGGCTCGCCAAATTTCGTTCTTCTAGGTTAAACCGTTCGTTGGCAGTAACCGGTTTCATTTTGAGATTTCACTCTGTTTTCTCCTATAGGGATACATGTATTTGGAACTCTAAATCAAACACGGTTTGTGCTAGCTCTTTGAAACTTGACACAATAAAGCAGTTTCAAGTTCTATCTCTATGGTTTGTTTGCTGTTGATGTAGCCCTAAGCAGAGACTGGCGAGAATCACTTTCATGGAAAGGGCTTGCCAAGCTTCCAAAAAACTACGAGTTGCCTGAAATCTCAGCAGACCCTTTTTCACCCAATCTTGATGAAACTTTCAGGTAATGATCAGTACACCAATCCCACTTGGCTCGCCAAATTTCGTTCTTCTAGGTTAAACCGTTCGTTGGCAGTAACCGGTTTCATTTTGAGGTTTCACTCTGTTTTCTCCTATAGGGATACATGTATTTGGAACTCTAAATCAAACACGGTTTGTGCTAGCTCTTTGAAACTTGACACAATAAAGCAGTTTCAAATTCTATCTCTATGGTTTGTTTGCTGTTGATGTAGCCCTAAGCAGAGACTGGCGAGAATCACTTTCATGGAAAGGGCCTGCCAAGCTTCCAAAAAACTACGAGTTGCCTGATATCTCAGCACACCCTTTTTCACCCAATCTTGATGAAACTTTCAGGTAATGATCAGTACACCATTCCCACTTGGCTCACCAAATTTCGTTCTTCTAGGTTAAACCGTTCGTTGGCAGTAACCGGTTTCATTTTGAGGTTTCACTCTATTTTCTCTTATCGGGACACATGTATTTGGAACTCTAAATCAAACATGGTTTGTGCTAGCTTTTTGAAACTTGACACAATAAAGCAGTTTCAAGTTCTATCTCTATGGTTTCTTTGCTGTTGATGTAGCCCTAAGCAGAGACTGGCGAGAATCACTTTCATGGAAAGGGCCTGCCAAGCTTCCAAAAAACTACGAGTTTCCTGATATCTCAGAACACCCTTTTTCACCCAATCTTGATGAAACTTTCAGGTAATGATCAGTACACCAATCCCACTTGGCTCACCAAATTTCGTTCTTCTAGGTTAAACCGTTCGTTGGCAGTAACCGGTTTCATTTTGAGGTTTCACTCTATTTTCTCCTATAGGGATACATGTATTTGGAACTCTAAATCAAACATGGTTTGTGCTAGCTCTTTGAAACTTGACACAATAAAGCAGTTTCAAGTTCTATCTCTATGGTTTGTTTGCTGTTGATGTAGCCCTAAGCAGAGACTGGCGAGAATCACTTTCATGGAAAGGGCCTGCCAAGCTTCCAAAAAACTACGAGTTTCCTGAAATCTCAGCACACACTTTTTCACCCAATCTTGATGAAACTTTCAGGTAATGATCAGTACACCAATCCCACTTGGCTCGCCAAATTTCGTTCTTCTAGGTTAAACCGTTCGTTGGCAATAATCAGTTTCATTTTGAGGTTTCACTCTGTTTTCTCCTATAGGGATACATGTATTTGGAACTCTAAATCAAACACCTTTTGTGCTAACTCTTTGAAACTTGACACAATAAAGCAGTTTCAAGTTCTATCTCTATGGTTTGTTTGCTGTTGATGTAGCCCTAAACAGAGACTAGCGAGAATCACTTTCATGGAAAGGGCCTGCCAAGCTTCCAAAAAACTACGAGTTGCCTGAAATCTCAGCACACCCTTTTTCACCCAATCTTGATGAAACTTTCAGGTAATGATCAGTACACCAATCCCACTTGGCTCGCCAAATTTCGTTCTTCTAGGTTAAACCGTTCGTTGGCAGTAACCGGTTTCATTTTGAGGTTTCACTCTGTTTTCTCCTATAGGGATACATGTATTTGGAACTCTAAATCAAACACGGTTTGTGCTAGCTCTTTGAAACTTGACACAATAAAGCAGTTTCAAGTTCTGTCTCTATGGTTTGTTTGCTGTTGATGTAGCCCTAAGCAGAGACTGGTGAGAATCACTTTCATGGAAAGGGCCTGCCAAGCTTCCAAAAAACTACGAGTTGCCCGAAATCTCAGCACACACTTTTTCACCCAATCTTGATGAAACTTTCAGGTAATGATCAGTACACCAATCCCACTTGGCTCGCCAAATTTCGTTCTTCTAGGTTAAACCGTTCGTTGGCAGTAACCGGTTTCATTTTGAGGTTTCACTCTGTTTTCTCCTATAGGGATACATGTATTTGGAACTCTAAATCAAACACGGTTTGTGCTAGCTCTTTGAAACTTGACACAATAAAGCAGTTTCAAGTTCTATCTCTATGGTTTGTTTGCTGTTGATGTAGCCCTAAGCAGAGACTGGCGAGAATCACTTTCATGGAAAGGGCCTGCCAAGCTTCAAAAAAACTACGAGTTGCCTGATATCTCAGCACACCCTTTTTCACCCAATCTTGATGAAACTTTCAGGTAATGATCAGTACACCAATCCCACTTGGCTCACCAAATTTCGTTCTTCTAGGTTAAACCGTTCGTTGGCAATAATCGGTTTCATTTTGAGGTTTCACTCTGTTTTCTCCTATAGGGATACATGTATTTGGAACTCTAAATCAAACACCTTTTGTGCTAACTCTTTGAAACTTGACACAATAAAGCAGTTTCAAGTTCTATCTCTATGGTTTGCTGTTGATGTAGCCCTAAACAGAGACTAGCGAGAATCACTTTCATGGAAAGGGCCTGCCAAGCTTCCAAAAAACTACGAGTTGCCTGAAATCTCAGCACACCCTTTTTCACCCAAGCTTGATGAAACTTTCAGGTAATGATCAGTACACCAATCCCACTTGGCTCGCCAAATTTCGTTCTTCTAGGTTAAACCGTTCGTTGGCAGTAACCGGTTTCATTTTGAGGTTTCACTCTGTTTTCTCCTATAGGGATACATGTATTTGGAACTCTAAATCAAACACGGTTTGTGCTAGCTCTTTGAAACTTGACACAATAAAGCAGTTTCAAGTTCTATCTCTACGGTTTGTTTGCTGTTGATGTAGCCCTAAGCAGAGACTGGCGAGAATCACTTTCATGGAAAGGGCCTGCCAAGCTTCCAAAAAACTACGAGTTGCCTGATATCTCAGCAAACACTTTTTCACCCAATCTTGATGAAACTTTCAGGTAATGATCAGTACACCAATCCCACTTGGCTCGCCAAATTTCATTCTTCTAGGTTAAACCGTTCGTTGGCAGTAACCGGTTTCATTTTGAGGTTTCACTCTGTTTTCTCCTATAGGGATACATGTATTTGGAACTCTAAATCAAACACGGTTTGTGCTAGCTCTTTGAAACTTGACACAATAAAGCAGTTTCAAATTCTATCTCTATGGTTTGTTTGCTGTTGATGTAGCCCTAAGCAGAGACTGGCGAGAATCACTTTCATGGAAAGGGCCTGCCAAGCTTCCAAAAAACTACGAGTTGCCTGAAATCTCAGCACACACTTTTTCACCCAATCTTGATGAAACTTTCAGGTAATGATCAGTACACCAATCCCACTTGGCTCGCCAAATTTCGTTCTTCTAGGTTAAACCGTTCGTTGGCAGTAACCGGTTTCATTTTGAGATTTCACTCTGTTTTCTCCTATAGGGATACATGTATTTGGAACTCTAAATCAAACACCGTTTGTGCTAGCTCTTTGAAACTTGACACAATAAAGCAGTTTCAAGTTCTATCTCTATGGTTTGTTTGCTGTTGATGTAGCCCTAAGCAGAGACTGGCGAGAATCACTTTCATGGAAAGGGCCTGCCAAGCTTCCAAAAAACTACGAGTTGCCCGAAATCTCAGCACACCCTTTTTCACCCAATCTTGATGAAACTTTCAGGTAATGATCAGTACACCAATCCCACTTGGCTCGCCAAATTTCGTTATTCTAGGTTAAACCGTTCGTTGGCAGTAACCGGTTTCATTTTGAGGTTTCACTCTGTTTTCTCTTATAGGGATACATGTATTTGGAACTCTAAATCGAACACGGTTTGTGCTAGCTCTTTGAAACTTGACACAATAAAGCAGTTTCAAGTTCTATCTCTATGGTTTGTTTCCTGTTGATGTAGCCCTAAGCAGAGACTGGCGAGAATCACTTTCATGAAAAGGGCCTGCCAAGCTTCCAAAAAACTACGAGTTGCCTAAAATCTCAGCACACCCTTTTTCACCCAATCTTGATGAAACTTTCAGGTAATGATCAGTACACCAATCCCACTTGGCTCGCCAAATTTCGTTCTTCTAGGTTAAACCGTTCGTTGGCAGTAACCGGTTTCATTTTGAGGTTTCACTCTGTTTTCTCCTATAGGGATACATGTATTTGGAACTCTAAATCAAACACGGTTTTTGCTAGCTCTTTGAAACTTGACACAATAAAGCAGTTTCAAGTTCTATCTCTATGGTTTGTTTGCTGTTGATGTAGCCCTAAGCAGAGACTGGCGAGAATCCCTTTCATGGAAAGGGCCTGCCAAGCTTCCAAAAAACTACGAGTTGCCTGAAATCTCAGCAAACACTTTTTCACCCAATCTTGATGAAACTTTCAGGTAATGATCAGTACACCAATCCCACTTGGCTCGCCAAATTTCATTCTTCTAGGTTAAACCGTTCTTTGACAGTAACCGGTTTGATTTTGAGGTTTCACTCTGTTTTCTCCTATAGGGATACATGTATTTGGAACTCTAAATCAAACAGGGTTTGTGCTAGCTCTTTGGAACTTGACACAATAAAGCAGTTTCAAGTTCTATCTCTATGGTTTGTTTGCTGTTGATGTAGCCCTAAGCAGAGACTGGCGAGAATCACTTTCATGGAAAGGGCCTGCCAAGCTTCCAAAAAACTACGAGTTGCCCGAAATCTCAGCACACCCTTTTTCACCCAATCTTGATGAAACTTTCAGGTAATGATCAGTACACCAATCCCACTTGGCTCGCCAAATTTCATTCTTCTTGGTTAAACCGTTCGTTGGCAGTAACCGGTTTCATTTTGAGGTTTCACTCTGTTTTCTCCTATAGGGATACATGTATTTGGAACTCTAAATCAAACACGGTTTGTGCTAGCTCTTTGAAACTTGACACAATAAAGCAGTTTGAAATTCTATCTCTATGGTTTTTTTGCTGTTGATGTAGCCCTAAGCAGAGACTGGCGAGAATCACTTTCATGGAAAGGGCCTGCCAAGCTTCCAAAAAACTACGAGTTGCCTGAAATCTCAGCACACACTTTTTCACCCAATCTTGATGAAACTTTCAGGTAATGATCAGTACACCAATCCCACTTGGCTCGCCAAATTTCGTTCTTCTAGGTTAACCCGTTCGTTGGCAGTAACCGGTTCCATTTTGAGGTTTCACTCTGTTTTCTCCTATAGGGATACATGTATTTGGAACTCTAAATCAAACACGGTTTGTGCTAGCTCTTTGAAACTTGACACAATAAACAGTTTCAAGTTCTGTCTCTATGGTTTGTTTGCTGTTGATGTAGCCCTAAGCAGAGACTGGCGAGAATCACTTTCATGGAAAGGGCCTGCCAAGCTTCCAAAAAACTACGAGTTGCCCGAAATCTCAGCACACACTTTTTCACCCAATCTTGATGAAACTTTCAGGTAATGATCAGTACACCAATCCCACTTGGCTCGCCAAATTTCATTCTTCTAGGTTAAACCGTTCGTTGGCAGTAACCGGTTTCATTTTGAGGTTTCACTCTGTTTTCTCCTATAGGGATACATGTATTTGGAACTCTAAATCAAACACGGTTTGTGCTAGCTCTTTGAAACTTGACACAATAAAGCAGTTTCAAGTTCTATCTCTATGGTTTGTTTGCTGTTGATGTAGCCCTAAGCAGAGACTGGCGAGAATCACTTTCATGGAAAGGGCCTGCCAAGCTTCCAAAAAACTACGAGTTGCCCGAAATCTCAGCACACCCTTTTTCACCCAATCTTGATGAAACTTTCAGGTAATGATCAGTACACCAATCCCACTTGCCTCGCCAAATTTCGTTCTTCTAGGTTAAACCGTTCGTTGGCAGTAACCGGTTTCATTTTGAGGTTTCACTCTGTTTTCTCCTATAGGGATACATGTATTTGGAACTCTAAATCAAACACAGTTTATGCTAGCTCTTTGAAACTTGACACAATAAAGCAGTTTCAAGTTCTATCTCTATGGTTTGTTTGCTGTTGATGTAGCCCTAAGCAGAGACTGGCGAGAATCACTTTCATGGAAAGGGCCTGCCAAGCTTCCAAAAAACTACGAGTTGCCTGAAATCTCAGCACACCCTTTTTCACCCAATCTTGATGAAACTTTCAGGTAATGATCAGTACACCAATCCCACTTGGCTCGCCAAATTTCGTTTTTCTAGGTTAAACCGTTCGTTGGCAGTAACCGGTTTCCTTTTGAGGTTTCACTCTGTTTTCTCCTATAGGGATACATGTATTTGGAACTCTAAATCAAACACGGTTTGTGCTAGCTCTTTGAAACTTGACACAATAAAGCAGTTTCAAGTTCTATCTCTGTGGTTTGTTTGCTGTTGATGTAGCCCTAAGCAGAGACTGGCGAGAATCACTTTCATGGAAAGGGCCTGCCAAGCTTCCAAAAAACTACGAGTTGCCCGAAATCTCAGCACACACTTTTTCACCCAATCTTGATGAAACTTTCAGGTAATGATCAGTACACCAATCCCACTTGGCTCGCCAAATTTCGTTCTTCTAGGTTAAACCGTTCGTTGGCAGTAACCGGTTTCATTTTGAGGTTTCACTCTGTTTTCTTCTATAGGGATACATGTATTTGGAACTCTAAATCAAACACGGTTTGTGCTAGCTCTTTGAAACTTGACACAATAAAGCAGTTTCAAGTTCTCTCTCTATGGTTTGTTTGCTGTTGATGTAGCCCTAAACAGAGACTGGCGAGAATCACTTTCATGGAAAGGGCCTGCCAAGCTTCAAAAAAACTACGAGTTGCCTAAAATCTCAGCACACCCTTTTTCACCCAATCTTGATGAAACTTTCAGGTAATGATCAGTACACCAATCCCACTTGGCTCGCCAAATTTCGTTCTTCTAGGTTAAACCGTTCGTTGGCAGTAACCGGTTTCCTTTTGAGGTTCACTCTGTTTTCTCCTATAGGGATACATGTATTTAGAACTCTAAATCAAACACGGTTTGTGCTAGCTCTTTGAAACTTGACACAATAAAGCAGTTTCAAGTTCTATCTCTGTGGTTTGTTTGCTGTTGATGTAGCCCTAAGCAGAGACTGGCGAGAATCACTTTCATGGAAAGGGCCTGCCAAGCTTCCAAAAAACTACGAGTTGCCCGAAATCTCAGCACACACTTTTTCACCCAATTTTGATGAAACTTTCAGGTAATGATCAGTACACCAATCCCACTTGGCTCGCCAAATTTCGTTCTTCTAGGTTAAACCGTTCGTTGGCAGTAACCGGTTTCATTTTGAGGTTTCACTCTGTTTTCTTCTATAGGGATAATGTATTTGGAACTCTAAATCAAAACACGGTTTGTGCTAGCTCTTTGAAACTTGACACAATAAAGCAGTTTCAAGTTCTATCTCTATGGTTTGTTTGCTGTTGATGTAGCCCTAAACAGAGACTGGCGAGAATCACTTTCATGGAAAGGGCCTGCCAAGCTTCAAAAAAACTACGAGTTGCCTAAAATCTCAGCACACCCTTTTTCACCCAATCTTGATGAAACTTTCAGGTAATGATCAGTACACCAATCCCACTTGGCTCGCCAAATTTCGTTCTTCTAGGTTAAACCGTTCGTTGGCAGTAACCGGTTCCATTTTGAGGTTTCACTCTGTTTTCTCCTATAGGGATACATGTATTTGGAACTCTAAATCAAACACAGTTTGTGCTAGCTCTTTGAAACTTGACACAATAAACAGTTTCAAGTTCTGTCTCTATGGTTTGTTTGCTGTTGATGTAGCCCTAAGCAGAGACTGGCGAGAATCACTTTCATGGAAAGGGCCTGCCAAGCTTCCAAAAAACTACGAGTTGCCCGAAATCTCAGCACACACTTTTTCACCCAATCTTGATGAAACTTTCAGGTAATGATCAGTACACCAATCCCACTTGGCTCGCCAAATTTCGTTTTTCTAGGTTAAACCGTTCGTTGGCAGTAACCGGTTTCATTTTGAGGTTTCACTCTGTTTTCTCCTATAGGGATACATGTATTTGGAACTCTAAATCAAACACGGTTTGTGCTAGCTCTTTGAAACTTGACACAATAAAGCAGTTTCAAGTTCTATCTCTATGGTTTGTTTGCTGTTGATGTAGCCCTAAGCAGAGACTGGCGAGAATCACATTCATGGAAAGGGCCTGCCAAGCTTCCAAAAAACTACGAGTTGCCTGAAATCTCAGCACACCCTTTTTCACCCAATCTTGATGAAACTTTCAGGTAATGATCAGTACACCAATCCCACTTGGCTCGCCAAATTTCGTTCTTCTAGGTTAAACCGTTCGTTGGCAGTAACCGGTTTCATTTTGAGGTTTCACTCTGTTTTCTGCTATAGGGATACATGTATTTGGAACTCTAAATCAAACACCGTTTGTGCTAGCTCTTTGAAACTTGACACAATAAAGCAGTTTCAAGTTCTATCTCTATGGTTTGTTTGCTGTTGATGTAGCCCTAAGCAGAGACTGGCGAGAATCACTTTCATGGAAAGGGCCTGCCAAGCTTCCAAAAAACTACGAGTTGCCCGAAATCTCAGCACACCCTTTTTCACCCAATCTTGATGAAAATTTCAGGTAATGATCAGTACACCAATCCCACTTGGCTCGCCAAATTTCGTTCTTCTAGGTTAAACCGTTCGTTTGCAGTAACCGGTTTCATTTTGAGGTTTCACTCTGTTTTCTCTTATAGGGATACATGTATTTGGAACTCTAAATCGAACACGGTTTGTGCTAGCTCTTTGAAACTTGACACAATAAAGCAGTTTCAAGTTCTATCTCTATGGTTTGTTTCCTGTTGATGTAGCCCTAAGCAGAGACTGGCGAGAATCACTTTCATGGAAAGGGCCTGCCAAGCTTCCAAAAAACTACGAGTTGCCCGAAATCTCAGCACACCCTTTTTCACCCAATCTTGATGAAACTTTCAGGTAATGATCAGTACACCAATCCCACTTGGCTCGCCAAATTTCGTTCTTCTAGGTTAAACCGTTCGTTGGCAGTAACCGGTTTCATTTTGAGGTTTCACTCTGTTTTCTGCTATAGGGATACATGTATTTGGAACTCTAAATCAAACACGGTTTGTGCTAGCTCTTTGAAACTTGACACAATAAAGCAGTTTCAAATTCTATCTCTATGGTTTGTTTGCTATTGATGTAGCCCTAAGCAGAGACTGGCGAGAATCACTTTCATGGAAAGGGCCTGCCAAGCTTCCAAAAAACTACGAGTTGCCTACAATCTCAGCACACCCTTTTTCACCCAATCTTGATGAAACTTTCAGGTAATGATCAGTACACCAATCCCACTTGGCTCGCCAAATTTCGTTTTTCTAGGTTAAACCCTTCGTTGGCAGTAACCGGTTTCCTTTTGAGGTTTCACTCTGTTTTCTCCTATAGGGATACATGTATTTGGAACTCTAAATCAAACACGGTTTGTGCTAGCTCTTTGTAACTTGACACAATAAAGCAGTTTCAAGTTCTATCTCTGTGGTTTGTTTGCTGTTGATGTAGCCCTAAGCAGAGACTGGCGAGAATCACTTTCATGGAAAGGGCCTGCCAAGCTTCCAAAAAACTACGAGTTGCCCGAAATCTCAGCACACACTTTTTCACCCAATTTTGATGAAACTTTCAGGTAATGATCAGTACACCAATCCCACTTGGCTCGCCAAATTTCGTTCTTCTAGGTTAAACCGTTCGTTGGCAGTAACCGGTTTCATTTTGAGGTTTCACTCTGTTTTCTTCTATAGGGATACATGTATTTGGAACTCTAAATCAAACACGGTTTGTGCTAGCTCTTTGAAACTTGACACAATAAAGCAGTTTCAAGTTCTATCTCTATGGTTTGTTTGCTGTTGATGTAGCCCTAAACAGAGACTGGCGAGAATCACTTTCATTGAAAGGGCCTGCCAAGCTTCAAAAAAACTACGAGTTGCCTAAAATCTCAGCACACCCTTTTTCACCCAATCTTGATGAAACTTTCAGGTAATGATCAGTACACCATTCCCACTTGGCTCGCCAAATTTCGTTCTTCTAGGTTAAACCGTTCGTTGGCAGTAACCGGTTCCATTTTGAGGTTTCACTCTGTTTTCTCCTATAGGGATACATGTATTTGGAACTCTAAATCAAACACAGTTTGTGCTAGCTCTTTGAAACTTGACACAATAAACAGTTTCAAGTTCTGTCTCTATGGTTTGTTTCTGTTGATGTAGCCCTAAGCAGAGACTGGCGAGAATCACTTTCATGGAAAGGGCCTGCCAAGCTTCCAAAAAACTACGAGTTGCCCGAAATCTCAGCACACACTTTTTCACCCAATCTTGATGAAACTTTCAGGTAATGATCAGTACACCAATCCCACTTGGCTCGCCAAATTTCGTTTTTCTAGGTTAAACCGTTCGTTGGCAGTAACCGGTTTCATTTTGAGGTTTCACTCTGTTTTCTCCTATAGGGATACATGTATTTGGAACTCTAAATCAAACACGGTTTGTGCTAGCTCTTTGAAACTTGACACAATAAAGCAGTTTCAAGTTCTATCTCTATGGTTTGTTTGCTGTTGATGTAGCCCTAAGCAGAGACTGGCGAGAATCACTTTCATGGAAAGGGCCTGCCAAGCTTCCAAAAAACTACGAGTTGCCTGAAATCTCAGCACACACTTTTTCACCCAATCTTGATGAAACTTTCAGGTAATGATCAGTACACCAATCCCACTTGGCTCGCCAAATTTCGTTCTTCTAGGTTAAACCGTTCGTTGGCAGTAACCGGTTTCATTTTGAGGTTTCACTCTGTTTTCTGCTATAGGGATACATGTATTTGGAACTCTAAATCAAACACCGTTTGTGCTAGCTCTTTGAAACTTGACACAATAAAGCAGTTTCAAGTTCTATCTCTATGGTTTGTTTGCTGTTGATGTAGCCCTAAGCAGAGACTGGCGAGAATCACTTTCATGGAAAGGGCCTGCCAAGCTTCCAAAAAACTACGAGTTGCCCGAAATCTCAGCACACACTTTTTCACCCAATCTTGATGAAAATTTCAGGTAATGATCAGTACACCAATCCCACTTGGCTCGCCAAATTTCGTTCTTCTAGGTTAAACCGTTCGTTTGCAGTAACCGGTTTCATTTTGAGGTTTCACTCTGTTTTCTCTTATAGGGATACATGTATTTGGAACTCTAAATCGAACACGGTTTGTGCTAGCTCTTTGAAACTTGACACAATAAAGCAGTTTCAAGTTCTATCTCTATGGTTTGTTTCCTGTTGATGTAGCCCTAAGCAGAGACTGGCGAGAATCACTTTCATGGAAAGGGCCTTCCAAGCTTCCAAAAAACTACGAGTTGCCCGAAATCTCAGCACACCCTTTTCACCCAATCTTGATGAAACTTTCAGGTAATGATCAGTACACCAATCCCACTTGGCTCGCCAAATTTCGTTCTTCTAGGTTAAACCGTTCGTTGGCAGTAACCGGTTTCATTTTGAGGTTTCACTCTGTTTTCTGCTATAGGGATACATGTATTTGGAACTCTAAATCAAACACGGTTTGTGCTAGCTCTTTGAAACTTGACACAATAAAGCAGTTTCAAATTCTATCTCTATGGTTTGTTTGCTATTGATGTAGCCCTAAGCAGAGACTGGCGAGAATCACTTTCATGGAAAGGGCCTGCCAAGCTTCCAAAAAACTACGAGTTGCCTACAATCTCAGCACACCCTTTTTCACCCAATCTTGATGAAACTTTCAGGTAATGATCAGTACACCAATCCCACTTGGCTCGCCAAATTTCGTTTTTCTAGGTTAAACCGTTCGTTGGCAGTAACCGGTTTCCTTTTGAGGTTTCAGTCTGTTTTCTCCTATAGGGATACATGTATTTGGAACTCTAAATCAAACACGGTTTGTGCTAGCTCTTTGAAACTTGACACAATAAAGCAGTTTCAAGTTCTATCTCTGTGGTTTGTTTGCTGTTGATGTAGCCCTAAGCAGAGACTGGCGAGAATCACTTTCATGGAAAGGGCCTTCCAAGCTTCCAAAAAACTACGAGTTGCCCGAAATCTCAGCACACACTTTTTCACCCAATCTTGATGAAACTTTCAGGTAATGATCAGTACACCAATCCCACTTGGCTCGCCAAATTTCGTTCTTCTAGGTTAAACCGTTCTTTGGCAGTAACCGGTTTCATTTTGAGGTTTCACTCTGTTTTCTTCTATAGGGATACATGTATTTGGAACTCTAAATCAAACACGGTTTGTGCTAGCTCTTTGAAACTTGACACAATAAAGCAGTTTCAAGTTCTATCTCTATGGTTTGTTTGCTGTTGATGTAGCCCTAAACAGAGACTGGCGAGAATCACTTTCATGGAAAGGGCCTGCCAAGCTTCAAAAAAAACTACGAGTTGCCTAAAATCTCAGCACACCCTTTTTCACCCAATCTTGATGAAACTTTCAGGTAATGATCAGTACACCAATCCCACTTGGCTCGCCAAATTTCGTTCTTCTAGGTTAAACCGTTCGTTGGCAGTAACCGGTTTTATTTTGAGGTTTCAATCTGTTTTCTCCTATAGGGATACATGTATTTGGAACTCTAAATCAAACACGGTTTGTGCTAGCTCTTTGAAACTTGACACAATAAAGCAGTTTCAAGTTCTATCTCTATGGTTTGTTTGCTGTTGATGTAGCCCTAAGCAGAGACTGGCGAGAATCACTTTCCTGGAGAGGGCCTGCCAAGCTTCCAAAAAACTACGAGTTGCCCGAAATCTCAGCACACCCTTTTTCACCCAATCTTGATGAAACTTTCAGGTAATGATCAGTACACCAATCCCACTTGGCTCGCCAAATTTCGTTTTCTAGGTTAAACCGTTCGTTGGCAGTAACCGGTTTCATTTTGAGGTTTCACTCTGTTTTCTCCTATAGGGATACATGTATTTGGAACTCTAAATCAAACACGGTTTGTGCTAGCTCTTTGAAACTTGACACAATAAAGCAGTTTCAAGTTCTATCTCTATGGTTTGTTTGCTGTTGATGTAGCCCTAAGCAGAGACTGTCGAGAATCACTTTCATGGAAAGGGCCTGCCAAGCTTCCAAAAAACTACGAGTTCCCTGAAATCTCAGCACACCATTTTTCACCCAATCTTGATGAAACTTTCAGGTAATGATCAGTACACCAATCCCACTTGGCTCGCCAAATTTCGTTCTTCTAGGTTAAACCGTTCGTTGGCAGTAACCGGTTTCATTTTGAGGTTTCACTCTGTTTTCTCCTATAGGGATACATGTATTTCGAACTCTAAATCAAACACGGTTTGTGCTAGCTCTTTGAAACTTGACACAATAAAGCAGTTTCAAGTTCTATCTCTATGGTTTGTTTGCTGTTGATGTAGCCCTAAGCAGAGACTGGCGAGAATCACTTTAATGGAAAGGGCCTGCCAAGCTTCCAAAGAACTACGAATTGCCCGAAATCTCAGCACACCCTTTTTCACCCAATCTTGATGAAACTTTCAGGTAATGATCAGTACACCAATCCCACTTGGCTCGCCAAATTTCGTTCTTCTAGGTTAAACCGTTCGTTGGCAGTAACCGGTTTCATTTTGAGGTTTCACTCTGTTTTCTCCTATAGGGATACATGTATTTGGAACTCTAAATCAAACACGGTTTGTGCTAGCTCTTTGAAACTTGACACAATAAAGCAGTTTCAAGTTCTATCTCTATGGTTTGTTTGCTGTTGATGTAGCCCTAAGCAGAGACTGACGAGAATCACTTTCATGGAAAGGGCCTGCCAAGCTTCCAAAAAACTACGAGTTTCCTGAAATCTCAGCACACACTTTTTCACCCAATCTTGATGAAACTTTCAGGTAATGATCAGTACACCAATCCCACATGGCTCGCCAAATTTCGTTCTTCTAGGTTAAACCGTTCGTTGGCAGTAACCGGTTTCATTTTGAGGTTTCACTCTGTTTTCTCCTATAGGGATACATGTATTTGGAACTCTAAATCAAACACGGTTTGTGCTAGCTCTTTGAAACTTGACACAATAAAGCAGTTTCAAGTTCTATCTCTATGGTTTGTTTGCTGTTGATGTAGCCCTAAGCAGAGACTGATGAGAATCACTTTCATGGAAAGGGCCTGCCAAGCTTCCAAAAAACTACGAGTTGCCTGAAATCTCAGCACACACTTTTTCACCCAATCTTGATGAAACTTTCAGGTAATGATCAGTACACCAATCCCACTTGGCTCGCCAAATTTCGTTCTTCTAGGTTAAACCGTTCGTTGGCAGTAACCGGTTTCATTTTGAGGTTTCACTCTGTTTTCTCCTATAGGGATACATGTATTTGGAACTCTAAATCAAACACGGTTTTTGCTAGCTCTTTGAAACTTGACACAATAAAGCAGTTTCAAGTTCTATCTCTATGGTTTGTTTGCTGTTGATGTAGCCCTAAGCAGAGACTGGCGAGAATCACTTTCATGGAAAGGGCCTGCCAAGCTTCCAAAAAACTACGAGTTGCCTGAAATCTCAGCACACCCTTTTTCACCCAATCTTGATGATTGTTTCAGGTAATGATCAGTACACCAATCCCACTTGGCTCACCAAATTTCGTTCTTCTAGGTTAAACCGTTCGTTGGCAGTAACCGGTTTCATTTTGAGGTTTCACTTTGTTTTCTTCTATAGGGATACATGTATTTGGAACTCTAAATCAAACACGGTTTGTGCTAGCTCTTTGAAACTTGACACAATAAAGCAGTTTCAAGTTCTATGTCTATGGTTTGTTTGCTGTTGATGTAGCCCTAAGCAGAGACTGGCGAGAATCACTTTCATGGAAAGGGCCTGCCAAGCTTCCAAAAAACTACGAGTTGCCTGAAATCTCAGCACACACTTTTTCACCCAATCTTGATGAAACTTTCAGGTAATAATCAGTACACCAATCCCACTTGGCTAGCCAAATTTCGTTCTTCTAGGTTAAACCATTCGTTGGCAGTAACCGGTTTCATTTTGAGGTTTCACTCTGTTTTCTCCTATAGGGATACATGTATTTGGAACTCTAAATCAAACACGGTTTGTGCTAGCCCTTTGAAACTTGACACAATAAAGCAGTTTCAAGTTCTATCTCTATGGTTTGTTTGCTGTTGATGTAGCCCTAAGCAGAGACTGGCGAGAATCACTTTCATGGAAAGGGCCCGCCAAGCTTCCAAAAAAACTACGAGTTGCCTGAAATCTCAGCACACACTTTTTCACCCAATCTTGATGAAACTTTCAGGTAATGATCAGTACACCAATCCCACTTGGCTCGCCAAATTTCGTTCTCCTAGGTTAAACCGTTCGTTGGGAGTAACCGGGTTCATTTTGAGGTTTCACTCTGTTTTCTCCTATAGGGATACATGTATTTGGAACTCTAAATCAAACACGGTTTGTGCTAGCTCTTTGAAACTTGACACAATAAAGCAGTTTCAAGTTCTATCTCTATGGTTTGTTTGCTGTTGATGTAGCCCTAAGCAGAGACTGGCGAGAATCACTTTCATGGAAAGGGCCTGCCAAGCTTCCAAAAAACTACGAGTTGCCTGAAATCTCAGCACACCCTTTTTCACCCAATCTTGATGAATGTTTCAGGTAATGATCAGTACACCAATCCCACTTGGCTCGCCAAATTTTGTTCTTCTAGGTTAAACCGTTCGTTGGCAGTAACCGGTTTCATTTTGAGGTTTCACTTTGTTTTCTTCTATAGGGATACATGTATTTGGAACTCTAAATCAAACACGGTTTGTGCTAGCTCTTTGAAACTTGACACAATAAAGGAGTTTCAAGTTCTATGTCTATGGTTTGTTTGCTGTTGATGTAGCCCTAAGCAGAGACTGGCGAGAATCACTTTCATGCAAAGGGCCTGCCAAGCTTCCAAAAAACTACGAGTTGCCCGAAATCTCAGCACACACTTTTTCACCCAATCTTGATGAAACTTTCAGGTAATGATCAGTACACCAATCCGACTTGGCTCGCCAAATTTCGTTCTTCTAGGTTAAACCGTTCGTTGGCAGTAACCGGTTTCATTTTGAGGTTTCACTCTGTTTTCTCCTATAGGGATACATGTATTTGGAACTCTAAATCAAACACGGTTTGTGCTAGCTCTTTGAAACTTGACACAATAAAGCAGTTTCAAGTTCTATCTCTATGGTTTGTTTGCTGTTGATGTAGCCCTAAGCAGAGACTGGCGAGAATCACTTTCATGGAAAGGGCCTGCCAAGCTTCCAAAAAACTACGAGTTGCCTGAAATCTCAGCACACACTTTTTCACCCAATCTTGATGAAACTTTCAGGTAATAATCAGTACACCAATCCCACTTGGCTAGCCAAATTTCGTTCTTCTAGGTTAAACCGTTCGTTGGCAGTAACCGGTTTCATTTTGAGGTTTCACTCTGTTTTCTCCTATAGGGATACATGTATTTGGAACTCTAAATCAAACACGGTTTGTGCTAGCTCTTTGAAACTTGACACAATAAAGCAGTTTCAAGTTCTATCTCTATGGTTTGTTTGCTGTTGATGTAGCCCTAAGCAGAGACTGGCGAGAATCACTTTCATGGAAAGGGCCTGCCAAGCTTCCCAAAAACTACGAGTTGCCTGAAATCTCAGCACACCCTTTTTCACCCAATCTTGATGAAACTTTCAGGTAATGATCAGTACACCAATCCCACTTGGCTCCCCAAATTTCGTTCTTCTAGGTTAAACCGTTCATTGGCAGTAACCGGTTTCATTTTGAGGTTTCACTCTGTTTTCTCCTATAGGGATACATGTATTTGGAACTCTAAATCAAACACGGTTTGTGCTAGCTCTTTGAAACTTGACACAATAAAGCAGTTTCAAGTTCTATCTCTATGGTTTGTTTGTTGTTGATGTAGCCCTAAGCAGAGACTGGCGAGAATCACTTTCATGGAAAGGGCCTGCCAAACTTCCAAAAAACTACGAGTTGCGTGAAATCTCAGCACACCCTTTTTCACCCAATCTTGATGAAACTTTCAGGTAATGATCAGTACACCAATCCCACTTGGCTCGCCAAATTTCGTTCTTCTAGGTTAAACCGTTCGTTGGCAGTAACCGGTTTCATTTTGAGGTTTCGCTCTGTTTTCTCCTATAGGGATACATGTATTTGGAACTCTAAATCAAACACGGTTTGTGCTAGCTCTTTGAAACTTGACACAATAAAGCAGTTTCAAGTTCTATCTCTATGGTTTGTTTGCTGTTGATGTAGCCCTAAGCAGAGACTGGCGAGAATCACTTTCATGGAAAGGGCCTGCCAAGCTTCCAAAAAACTACGAGTTGCCCGAAATCTCAGCACACACTTTTTCACCCAATCTTGATGAAACTTTCAGGTAATGATCAGTACACCAATCCCACTTGGCTCTCCAAATTTCGTTCTTCTAGGTTAAACCGTTCGTTGGCAGTAACCGGTTTCATTTTTGAGGTTTCACTCTGTTTTCTCCTATAGGGATACATGTATTTGGAACTCTAAATCAAACACGGTTTGTGCTAGCTCTTTGAAACTTGACACAATAAAGCAGTTTCAAGTTCTATCTCTATGGTTTGTTTGCTGTTGATGTAGCCCTAAGCAGAGACTGGCGAGAATCACTTTCATGGAAAGGGCCTGCCAAGCTTCCAAAAAACTACGAGTTGCCTGAAATCTCAGCACACCCTTTTTCACCCAATCTTGATGAAACTTTCAGGTAATGATCAGTACACCAATCCCACTTGGCTCCCCAAATTTCGTTCTTCTAGGTTAAACCGTTCGTTGGCAGTAACCGGTTTCATTTTGAGGTTTCACTCTGTTTTCCTCCTATAGGGATACATGTATTTGGAACTCTAAATCAAACACGGTTTGTGCTAGCTCTTTGAAACTTGACACAATAAAGCAGTTTCAAGTTCTATCTCTATGGTTTGTTTGTTGTTGATGTAGCCCTAAGCAGAGACTGGCGAGAATCACTTTCATGGAAAGGGCCTGCCAAACTTCCAAAAAACTACGAGTTGCGTGAAATCTCAGCACACCCTTTTTCACCCAATCTTGATGAAACTTTCAGGTAATGATCAGTACACCAATCCCACTTGGCTCGCCAAATTTCGTTCTTCTAGGTTAAACCGTTCGTTGGCAGTAACCGGTTTCATTTTGAGGTTTCACTCTGTTTTCTCCTATAGGGATACATGTATTTGGAACTCTAAATCAAACACGGTTTGTGCTAGCTCTTTGAAACTTGACACAATAAAGCAGTTTCAAGTTCTATCTCTATGGTTTGTTTGCTGTTGATGGAGCCCTAAGCAGAGACTGGCGAGAATCACTTTCATGGAAAGGGCCTGCCAAGCTTCCAAAAAACTACGAGTTGCCCGAAATCTCAGCACACACTTTTTCACCCAATCTTGATGAAACTTTCAGGTAATGATCAGTACACCAATCCCACTTGGCTCGCCAAATTTCGTTCTTCTAGGTTAAACCGTTCGTTGGCAGTAACCGGTTTCATTTTGAGGTTTCACTCTGTTTTCTCCTATAGGGATACATGTATTTGGAACTCTAAATCAAACACGGTTTGTGCTAGCTCTTTGAAACTTGACACAATAAAGCAGTTTCAAGTTCTATCTCTATGGTTTGTTTGCTGTTGATGTAGCCCTAAGCAGAGACTGGCGAGAATCACTTTCATGGAAAGGGCCTGCCAAGCTTCCAAAAAACTACGAGTTGCCTGAAATCTCAGCACACACTTTTTCACCCAATCTTGATGAAACTTTCAGGTAATGATCAGTACACCAATCCGACTTGACTCGCCAAATTTCGTCTTCTAGGTTAAACCGTTCGTTGGCAGTAACCGGTTTCATTTTGAGGTTTCACTCTGTTTTCTCCTATAGGGATACATGTATTTGGAACTCTAAATCAAACACGGTTTGTGCTAGCTCTTTGAAACTTGACACAATAAAGCAGTTTCAAGTTCTATCTCTATGGTTTGTTTGCTGTTGATGTAGCCCTAAGCAGAGACTGGCGAGAATCACTTTCATGGAAAGGGCCTGCCAAGCTTCCAAAAAACTACGAGTTGCCTGAAATCTCAGCACACACTTTTTCACCCAATCTTGATGAAACTTTCAGGTAATAATCAGTACACCAATCCCACTTGGCTAGCCAAATTTCGTTCTTCTAGGTTAAACCGTTCGTTGGCAGTAACCGGTTTCATTTTGAGGTTTCACTCTGTTTTCTCCTATAGGGATACATGTATTTGGAACTCTAAATCAAACACGGTTTGTGCTAGCTCTTTGAAACTTGACACAATAAAGCAGTTTCAAGTTCTATCTCTATGGTTTGTTTGCTGTTGATGTAGCCCTAAGCAGAGACTGGCGAGAATCACTTTCATGGAAAGGGCCTGCCAAGCTTCCAAAAAACTACGAGTTGCCTGAAATCTCAGCACACACTTTTTCACCCAATCTTGATGAAACTTTCAGGTAATGATCAGTACACCAATCCCACTTGGCTCCCCAAATTTCGTTCTTCTAGGTTAAACCGTTCGTTGGCAGTAACCGGTTTCATTTTGAGGTTTCACTCTGTTTTCTCCTATAGGGATACATGTATTTGGAACTCTAAATCAAACACGGTTTGTGCTAGCTCTTTGAAACTTGACACAATAAAGCAGTTTCAAGTTCTATCTCTATGGTTTGTTTGCTGTTGATGTAGCCCTAAGCAGAGACTGGCGAGAATCACTTTCATGGAAAGGGCCTGCCAAACTTCCAAAAAACTACGAGTTGCGTGAAATCTCAGCACACCCTTTTTCACCCAATCTTGATGAAACTTTCAGGTAATGATCAGTACACCAATCCCACTTGGCTCGCCAAATTTCGTTCTTCTAGGTTAAACCGTTCGTTGGCAGTAACCGGTTTCATTTTGAGGTTTCACTCTGTTTTCTCCTATAGGGATACATGTATTTGGAACTCTAAATCAAACACGGTTTGTGCTAGCTCTTTGAAACTTGACACAATAAAGCAGTTTCAAGTTCTATCTCTATGGTTTGTTTGCTGTTGATGTAGCCCTAAGCAGAGACTGGCGAGAATCACTTTCATGGAAAGGGCCTGCCAAGCTTCCAAAAAACTACGAGTTGCCCGAAATCTCAGCACACACTTTTTCACCCAATCTTGATGAAACTTTCAGGTAATGATCAGTACACCAATCCCACTTGGCTCGCCAAATTTCGTTCTTCTAGGTTAAACCGTTCGTTGGCAGTAACCGGTTTCATTTTGAGGTTTCACTCTGTTTTCTCCTATAGGGATACATGTATTTGGAACTCTAAATCAAACACGGTTTGTGCTAGCTCTTTGAAACTTGACACAATAAAGCAGTTTCAAGTTCTATCTCTATGGTTTGTTTGCTGTTGATGTAGCCCTAAGCAGAGACTGGCGAGAATCACTTTCATGGAAAGGGCCTGCCAAGCTTCCAAAAAACTACGAGTTGCCTGAAATCTCAGCACACACTTTTTCACCCAATCTTGATGAAACTTTCAGGTAATGATCAGTACACCAATCCCACTTGGCTCGCCAAATTTCGTTCTTCTAGGTTAAACCGTTCGTTGGCAGTAACCGGTTTCATTTGAGGTTTCACTCTGTTTTCTCCTATAGGGATACATGTATTTGGAACTCTAAATCAAACACGGTTTGTGCTAGCTCTTTGAAACTTGACACAATAAAGCAGTTTCAAGTTCTATCTCTATGGTTTGTTTGCTGTTGATGTAGCCCTAAGCAGAGACTGGCGAGAATCACTTTCATGGAAAGGGCCTGCCAAGCTTCCAAAAAACTACGAGTTGCCCGAAATCTCAGCACACCCTTTTTCACCCAATCTTGATGAAACTTTCAGGTAATGATCAGTACACCAATCCCACTTGGCTCGCCAAATTTCGTTTTCTAGGTTAAACCGTTCGTTGGCAGTAACCGGTTTCATTTTGAGGTTTCACTCTGTTTTCTCCTATAGGGATACATGTATTTGGAACTCTAAATCAAACACGGTTTGTGCTAGCTCTTTGAAACTTGACACAATAAAGCAGTTTCAAGTTCTATCTCTATGGTTTGTTTGCTGTTGATGTAGCCCTAAGCAGAGACTGTCGAGAATCACTTTCATGGAAAGGGCCTGCCAAGCTTCCAAAAAACTACGAGTTCCCTGAAATCTCAGCACACCCTTTTTCACCCAATCTTGATGAAACTTTCAGGTAATGATCAGTACACCAATCCCACTTGGCTCGCCAAATTTCGTTCTTCTAGGTTAAACCGTTCGTTGGCAGTAACCGGTTTCATTTTGAGGTTTCACTCTGTTTTCTCCTATAGGGATACATGTATTTCGAACTCTAAATCAAACACGGTTTGTGCTAGCTCTTTGAAACTTGACACAATAAAGCAGTTTCAAGTTCTATCTCTATGGTTTGTTTGCTGTTGATGTAGCCCTAAGCAGAGACTGGCGAGAATCACTTTAATGGAAAGGGCCTGCCAAGCTTCCAAAGAACTACGAATTGCCCGAAATCTCAGCACACCCTTTTTCACCCAATCTTGATGAAACTTTCCGGTAATGATCAGTACACCAATCCCACTTGGCTCGCCAAATTTCGTTCTTCTAGGTTAAACCGTTCGTTGGCAGTAACCGGTTTCATTTTGAGGTTTCACTCTGTTTTCTCCTATAGGGATACATGTATTTGGAACTCTAAATCAAACACGGTTTGTGCTAGCTCTTTGAAACTTGACACAATAAAGCAGTTTCAAGTTCTATCTCTATGGTTTGTTTGCTGTTGATGTAGCCCTAAGCAGAGACTGACGAGAATCACTTTCATGGAAAGGGCCTGCCAAGCTTCCAAAAAACTACGAGTTTCCTGAAATCT
>NW_027523906.1:0-39003 GCF_052094955.1 Ictidomys tridecemlineatus | reverse complement strand
TAGGGCTACATCAACAGCAAACAAACCATAGAGATAGAACTAGAACCTGCTTTATTGTGTCAAGTTTCAAAGAGCTAGCACAAACCGTGTTTGATTTAGAGTTCCAAATACATGTATCTCTATAGGAGAATACAGAGTGAAACCTAAAAATGAAAACGGTTACTGCAAACGAACGGTTTAACCTAGAAGAACGAAATTTGGTGAGCCAAGTGGTTTTGCTGTACTGATCATTACCTGAAAAAATCATCAAGATTGGCTAAAAAATATTTGCTGAGATTTCAGGCAACTCGTAGTTTTTTGGAAGCTTGGCAACCCCTTTCCATCAAAGTGATTTTCGCCAGTCTCTGCTTAGGGCTACATCAACAGCAAACAAACAATAGAGATAGAACTTGAAACTGCTTTATTTTTTCAAGTTTCAAAGGGCTAGCACAAACCGTGTTTGATTTAGAGTTCCAAATACATGTATCCCTATAGGAGAAAACAGAGTGAAACCTAAAAATGAAAACGGTTACTGCAAACGAACGGTTTAACCTAGAAGAACGAAATTTGGTGAGCCAAGTGGTTTTGGTGTACTGATCATTACCTGAAAGAATCATCAAGATATGGTGAAAAAATGTTTGCTGAGATTTCAGGGAACTCGTAGTTTTTTGCAACCTTGGCAACCCCTTTCCATTAAAGTGATTTTCACCAGTCTGTGCTTAGGGCTACATCAACAGCAAACAAACCATAGAGATAGTACTTGAAACTGCTTTATTGTGTCAAGTTTCAAAGAGCTAGCACAAACCGTGTTTGATTTAGAGTTCCAAATACATGTATCCCTATAGGAGAAAACAGAGTGAAACCTAATAATGAAAACGGTTACTGCAAACGAACGGTTTAACCTAGAAGAACAAAATTTGGTGAGCCAAGTTGTTTTGGTGTACTGATCATTACCTGAAAGAATCATCAAGATTGGGTGAAAAAATATTTGCTGAGATTTCAGACAATTCGAAGTTTTTTGGAAGCTTGGCAACCCCTTTCCATCAAAGTGATTTTCGCCAGTCTCTGCTTAGGGCTACATCAACAGCAAACAAACCATAGAGATAGAACTTGAAACTGCTTTATTGTGTCAAGTTTCAAAGAGCTAGCACAAACCGTGTTTGATTTAGAGTTCCAAATACATGTATCCCTATAGGAGAATACAGAGTGAAACCTAAAAATGTAAACGGTTACTGCAACCGAACGGTTTAACCTAGGAGAACGAAATTTGGTGAGGCAAGTGGTTTTGGTGTACTGATCATTACCTGAAAGAATCATCAAGATTCGGTGAAAAAATGTTTGCTGACATTTCAGGCAACTCGTAGTTTTTTGGAAGCTTTGCAACCCCTTTCCATCAAAGTGATTTTCGCCAGTCTCTGCTTAGGGCTACATCAACAGCAAACAAACCATAGAGATAGAACTTGAAATAGCTTTTTTGTGTCAAGTTTCAAAGAGCTAGCACAAACCGTGTTTGATTTAGAGTTCCAAATACATGTATCCCTATAGGAGAAAACAGAGTGAAACCTAAAAATGAAACCGGTTACTGCAAATGAACGGTTTAACCTAGAAGAACGAAATTTGGTGAGCCAAGTGGTTTTGGTGTACTGATCATTACCTGAAAGAATCATCAAAATATGGTGAAAAAATGTTTGCTGAGATTTCAGGCAACTCGTAGTTTTTTGCAAGCTTGGCAACCCCTTTCCATCAAAGTGATTTTCGCCAGTCTCTGCTTAGGGCTACATCAACAGCAAACAAACCATAGAGATAGAACTTGAAACTGCTTTATTGTGTCAAGTTTCAAAGAGCTAGCACAAACCGTGTTTGATTTAGAGTTCCAAATACATGTATCCCTTTAGGAGAATACAGAGTGAAACCTAAAAATGTAAACGGTTTCTGCAAACGAACGGTTTAACCTAGGAGAACGAAATTTGGTGAGGCAAGTGGTTTTGGTGTACTGATCATTACCTGAAATAATCATCAAGATTGGCTAAAAAATATTTGCTGAGATTTCAGGCAACTCGTAGTTTTTTGGAAGCTTGGCAACCCCTTTCCATCAAAGTGATTTTCGCCAGTCTCTGCTTAGGGCTACATCAACAGCAAACAAACAATAGAGATAGAACTTGAAACTGCTTTATTTTTTCAAGTTTCAAAGGGCTAGCACAAACCGTGTTTGATTTAGAGTTCCAAATACATGTATCCCTATAGGAGAAAACAGAGTGAAACCTAAAAATGAAAACGGTTACTGCAAACGAACGGTTTAACCTACAAGAACGAAATTTGGTGAGCCAAGTGGTTTTGGTGTACTGATCATTACCTGAAAGAATCATCAAGATATGGTGAAAAAATGTTTGCTGAGATTTTAGGGAACTCGTAGTTTTTTGCAACCTTGCCAACCCCTTTCCATTAAAGTGATTTTCACCAGTCTCTGCTTAGGGCTACATCAACAGCAAACAAACCATAGAGATAGTACTTGAAACTGCTTTATTGTGTCAAGTTTCAAAGAGCTAGCACAAACCGTGTTTGATTTAGAGTTCCAAATACATGTATCCCTATAGGAGAAAACAGAGTGAAACCTAATAATGAAAACGGTTACTGCAAACGAACGGTTTAACCTAGAAGAACAAAATTTGGTGATCCAAGTGGTTTTGGTGTACTGATCATTACCTGAAAGAATCATCAAGATTGGGTGAAAAAATATTTGCGGGGATTTCAGACAATTCGAAGTTTTTTGGAAGATTGGCAACCCCTTTCCATCAAAGTGATTTTCGCCAGTCTCTGCTTAGAGCTACATCAACAGCAAACAAACCATAGAGATAGAACTTGAAACTGCTTTATTGTGTCAAGTTTCAAAGAGCTAGCACAAACCGTGTTTGATTTAGAGTTCCAAATACATGTATCCCTATAGGAGAATACAGAGTGAAACCTAAAAATGTAAACGGTTACTGCAACCGAACGGTTTAACCTAGGAGAACGAAATTTGGTGAGGCAAGTGGTTTTGGTGTACTGATCATTACCTGAAAGAATCATCAAGATTCGGTGAAAAAATGTTTGCTGAGATTTCAGGCAACTCGTAGTTTTTTGGAAGCTTTGCAACCCCTTTCCGTCAAAGTGATTTTCGCCAGTCTCTGCTTAGGGCTGCATCAACAGCAAACAAACCATAGAGAAAGAACTTGAAATAGCTTTTTTGTGTCAAGTTTCAAAGAGCTAGCACAAACCGTGTTTGATTTAGAGTTCCAAATACATGTATCCCTATAGGAGAAAACAGAGTGAAACCTAAAAATGAAAACGGTTACTGCAAATGAACGGTTTAACCTAGAAGAACGAAATTTGGTGAGCCAAGTGGTTTTGCTGTACTGACCATTACCTGAAAGAATCATCAAGATTGGGTGACAAAATGTTTGCTGAGATTTCAGGCAAGTCGTAGTTTTTTGGAAGCTTGGCAACCCCTTTCCATCAAAGTGATTTTCGCCAGTCTCTGCTTAGGGCTACATCAACAGCAAACAAACCATAAAGATAGAACTTGAAACTGCTTTATTGTGTCAAGTTTCAAAGAGCTCGCACAAACCGTGTTTGATTTAGAGTTCCAAATACATGTATCCCTATAGGAGAAAACAGAGTGAAACCTAAAAATGAAAACGGTTACTGCTAATGAACGGTTTAACCTAGAAGAACGACATTTGGTGAGCCAAGTGGTTTTTGTGTACTGATCATTACCTGAAAGAATCATCAAGATTGGGTGAAAAAATGTTTGCTGAGATTTCAGGCAACTCGTAGTTTTTTGGAAGCTTGGCAACCCCTTTCCATCAAAGTGATTTTCGCCAGTCTCTGCTTAGGGCTACATCAACAGCAAACAAACCATAGAGATAGAACTTGAAACTGCTTTATTGTGTCAAGTTTCAAAGAGCTAGCACAAACCGTGTTTGATTTAGTGTTCCACATACATGTATCCCTATAGGAGAATACAGAGTGAAACCTAAAAATGTAAACGGTTACTGCAAACGAACGGTTTAACCTAGGAGAACGAAATTTGGTGAGGCAAGTGGTTTTGGTGTACTGATCATTACCTGAAAGAATTATCAAGATTGGGTGGAAAAATGTTTGCTGAGATTTCAGGCAACTCGTAGTTTTTTTGGAAGCTTGGCAACCCCTTTCCATCAAAGTGATTTTCGGGAGTCTCTGCTTAGGGCTACATCAACAGCAAACAAACCATAGAGTTAGAACTTGAAACTGCTTTATTGTGTCAAGTTTCAAAGAGCTACCACAAACCTTGTTTGATTTAGAGTTCCAAATACATGTATCCCTATAGGAGAAAACAGAGTGAAACCTAAAAATAAAAACGGTTACTGCAAACGAACGGTTTAACCTAGAAGAACGAAATTTGGTGAGCCAAGTGGTTTTGGTGTACTGATCATTACCTGAAAGAATCATCAAGATATAGTGAAAAAATGTTTGCTGTGATTTCAGGAAACTCGTAGTTTTTTGCATACTTGGCAACCCCTTTCCATCAAAGTGATTTTCACAAGTCTCTGCTTAGGGCTACATCAACAGCAAACAAACCATAGAGAAACAATTTGAAACTGCTTTATTGTGTCAAGTTTCAAAGAGCTAGCACAAACCGTGTTTGATTTAGAGTTCCAAATACATGTATCCCTATAGGAGAAAACAGAGTGAAACCTAATAATGAAAACGGTTACTGCAAACGAACGGTTTAACCAAGAAGAACGAAATTTGGTGAGCCAAGTGGTTTTGGTGTACTGATCATTACCTGAAAGAATCATCAAGATTGGGTGAAAAAATGTTTGCTGAGATTTCAGGCAACTCGAAGTTTTTTGGAAGCTTGGCAACCCCTTTCCATCAAAGTGATTTTCGCCAGTCTCTGCTTAGGGCTACATCAACAGCAAACAAACCATAGAGATTGAACTTGAAACTGCTTTATTGTGTCAAGTTTCATAGAGCTAGCAAAAACCGTGTTTGATTTAGAGTTCCAAATACATGTATCCCTATAGGAGAAAACAGAGTGAAACCTAAAAATGAAAACGGTTACTGCAAACGAACGGTTTAACCCAGAAGAACGAAATTTGGTTAGCCAAGTGGTTTTGGTGTACTGATCATTACCTGAAAGAATCATCAATATTGGGTGAAAAAATGTTTGCTGAGAAATCAGGCAACTCGTAGTTTTCTGGAAGCTTGGCAACCCTTTTCCATCAAAGTGATTTTCGCCAGTCTCTGCTTAGGGCTACAACAACAGCAAACAAACCATAGAGATAGAACTTGAAACTGCTTTATTGTGTCAAGTTTCAAAGAGCTAGCAGAAACCGTGTTTGATTTAGAGTTCCACATACATGTATCCCTATAGGAGAATACAGAGTGAAACCTAAAAATGTAAACGGTTATTGCAAACGAACGGTTTAACGTAGGAGAACGAAATTTGTTGAGCCAAGTGGTTTTGGTGTACGATCATTACCTGAAAGAATCATCAAGATTGGGTGAAAAAATGTTTGCTGAGATTTCAGGCAACTCCTAGTTTTTTGGAAGCTTGGCAACCCCTTTCCATCAAAGTGATTTTCGGGAGTCTCTGCTTAGGGCTACATCAACAGCAAACAAACCATAGAGATAGAACTTGAAACTGCTATATTGTGTCAAGTTTCAAAGAGCTACCACAAACCTTGTTTGATTTAGAGTTCCAAATACATGTATCCCTATTGGAGAAAACAGAGTGAAACCTAAAAATGAAAACGGTTACTGCAAACGAAGGGTTTAACCTAGAAGAACGAAATTTGGTGAGCCAAGTGGTTTTGGTGTACTGATCATTACCTGAAAGAATCATCAAGATTGGGTGAAAAAATGTTTGCTGAGATTTCAGGGAACTCGAAGTTTTTTGGAAGCTTGGCAACCCCTTTCAATCAAAGTGATTTTCGCCAGTCTCTGCTTAGGGCTACATCAACAGCAAAAAAACCACAGAGATAGAACTTGAAACTGCTTTATTGTGTCAAGTTTCAAAGAGCTAGCACAAACCGTGTTTGATTTAGAGTTCCAAATACATGTATCCCTGTAGGAGAAAACAGAGTGAAACCTAAAAATGAAAACGGTTACTGCAAACGAACGGTTTAACCTAGAAGAACGAAATTTGGTGAGCCAAGTGATTTTAATGTACTGATCATTAAGTGAAAGAATCATCAAGATTGGGTGAAAAAATGTTTGCTGAGATTTCAGGCAACTGGTAGTTTTTTAAAAGCTTGGCAACCCCTTTCCATGAAAGTGATTTTCGCCAGTCTCTGCTTAGGGCTACATCAACAGCAAACAAAGCATAGAGATAGAACTTGAAACTGCTTTATTGTGTCAAGTTTCAAAGAGCTAGCACAAACCGTGTTTGATTTAGAGTTCCAAATACATGTATCCCTATAGGAGAAAACAGAGTGAAACCTAAAAATGAAAACGGTTACTGCAAACGAACGGTTTAACCTAGAAGAACGAAATTTGGTGAGCCAAGTGGTTTTGGTGTACTGATCATTACCTGAAAGAATCATCAAGATTGGGTGTAAAAATGTTTGCTGAGATTTCAGGCAACTCGTAGATTTTTGGAAGTTTGGCAACCCCTTTTTATCAAAGTGATTTTCTCAAGTCTCTGCTTAGGGCTACATCAACAGCAAACAAACCATAGAGATAGAACTTGAAACTGCTTTATTGTGTCAAGTTTCAAAGAGCTAGCACAAACCGTGTTTGATTTAGAGTTCCAAATACATGTATCAATATAGGAGAAAACAGAGTGAAACCTAAAAATGAATACGGTTACTGCAAACGAACGGTTTAACCTAGAAGAACGAAATTTGGTGAGCCAAGTGGTTTTGGTGTACTGATCATTACCTGAAAGAATCATCAAGATATAGTGAAAAAATGTTTGCTGTGATTTCAGGAAACTCGTAGTTTTTTGCATACTTGGCAACCCCTTTCCATCAAAGTGATTTTCACAAGTCTCTGCTTAGGGCTACATCAACAGCAAACAAACCATAGAGAAACAATTTGAAACTGCTTTATTGTGTCAAGTTTCAAAGAGCTAGCACAAACCGTGTTTGATTTAGAGTTCCAAATACATGTATCCCTATAGGAGAAAACAGAGTGAAACCTAATAATGAAAACGGTTACTGCAAACGAACGGTTTAACCAAGAAGAACGAAATTTGGTGAGCCAAGTGGTTTTGGTGTACTGATCATTACCTGAAAGAATCATCAAGATTGGGTGAAAAAATGTTTGCTGAGATTTCAGGCAACTCGAAGTTTTTTGGAAGCTTGGCAACCCCTTTCCATCAAAGTGATTTTCGCCAGTCTCTGCTTAGGGCTACATCAACAGCAAACAAACCATAGAGATTGAACTTGAAACTGCTTTATTGTGTCAAGTTTCATAGAGCTAGCAAAAACCGTGTTTGATTTAGAGTTCCAAATACATGTATCCCTATAGGAGAAAACAGAGTGAAACCTAAAAATGAAAACGGTTACTGCAAACGAACGGTTTAACCCAGAAGAACGAAATTTGGTTAGCCAAGTGGTTTTGGTGTACTGATCATTACCTGAAAGAATCATCAATATTGGGTGAAAAAATGTTTGCTGAGAAATCAGGCAACTCGTAGTTTTCTGGAAGCTTGGCAACCCTTTTCCATCAAAGTGATTTTCGCCAGTCTCTGCTTAGGGCTACAACAACAGCAAACAAACCATAGAGATAGAACTTGAAACTGCTTTATTGTGTCAAGTTTCAAAGAGCTAGCAGAAACCGTGTTTGATTTAGAGTTCCACATACATGTATCCCTATAGGAGAATACAGAGTGAAACCTAAAAATGTAAACGGTTATTGCAAACGAACGGTTTAACGTAGGAGAACGAAATTTGTTGAGCCAAGTGGTTTTGGTGTACTGATCATTACCTGAAAGAATCATCAAGATTGGGTGAAAAAATGTTTGCTGAGATTTCAGGCAACTCCTAGTTTTTTGGAAGCTTGGCAACCCCTTTCCATCAAAGTGATTTTCGGGAGTCTCTGCTTAGGGCTACATCAACAGCAAACAAACCATAGAGATAGAACTTGAAACTGCTATATTGTGTCAAGTTTCAAAGAGCTACCACAAACCTTGTTTGATTTAGAGTTCCAAATACATGTATCCCTATTGGAGAAAACAGAGTGAAACCTAAAAATGAAAACGGTTACTGCAAACGAAGGGTTTAACCTAGAAGAACGAAATTTGGTGAGCCAAGTGGTTTTGGTGTACTGATCATTACCTGAAAGAATCATCAAGATTGGGTGAAAAAATGTTTGCTGAGATTTCAGGGAACTCGAAGTTTTTTGGAAGCTTGGCAACCCCTTTCAATCAAAGTGATTTTCGCCAGTCTCTGCTTAGGGCTACATCAACAGCAAAAAAACCACAGAGATAGAACTTGAAACTGCTTTATTGTGTCAAGTTTCAAAGAGCTAGCACAAACCGTGTTTGATTTAGAGTTCCAAATACATGTATCCCTATAGGAGAAAACAGACTGAAACCTAAAAATGAAAACAGTTACTGCAAAGGAACGGTTTAACCTAGAAGAACGAAATTTGGTGAGCCAAGTGCTTTTGGTGTACTGATCATTACCTGAAAGAATCATCAAGATTGGGTGAAAGAATGTTTTCTGAGATTTCAGGCAACTCTTAATTTTTTGGAAGCTTGGCAACCCCTTTCTATCCAAGTGATTTTCGCCAGTCTCTGCTTAGGGCTACATCAACAGCAAACAAACCATAGAGATAGAACTTGAAACTTTTTTATTGTGTCAAGTTTCAAAGAGCTAGCACAAACCGTGTTTGATTTAGAGTTCCAAATACATGTATCTCTATAGGAGAAAACAGAGTGAAACCTAAAAATGAAAACGGTTACTGCAAACGAACGGTTTAACCTAGAAGAACGAAATTTGGTGAGCCAAGTGGTTTTGGTGTACTGATCATTACCTGAAAGAAGCATCAAGATTGGGTGAAAAAATGTTTGCTGAGAAATCAGGCAACTCGTAGTTTTTTGGAAGCTTGGCAACCCTTTTCATTAAAGTGATTTTAGCCAGTCTCTGCTTAGGGCTACATCAACAGCAAACAAACCATAGAGATAGAACTTGAAACTGCTTTATTGTGTCAAGTTTCAAAGAGCTAGCACAAACCGTGTTTGATTTAGAGTTCCAAATACATGTATCCCTATAGGAGAAAACAGAGTGAAACCTAAAAATGAAAACGGTTACTGCAAACGAACGGTTTAACCTAGAAGAACGAAATTTGGTGAGCCAAGTGGTTTTGGTGTACTGATCATTACCTGAAAGAATCATCGAGATTGGGTGAAAAAATGTTTGCTGAGATTTCAGCAATTCGAAGTTTTTGGAAGCTTGGCAACCCCTTTCCATCAAAGTAATTTTCGCCAGTCTCTGCTTAGGGCTACATCAACAGCAAACAAACCATAGAGATAGAACTTGAAACTGCTTCATTGTGTCAAGTTTCAAAGAGCTAGCACAAACCGTGTTTGATTTAGAGTTCCACATACATGTATCCCTATAGGAGAATACAGAGTGAAACCTAAAAATGTAAACGGTTACTGCAAACGAACGGTTTAACCTAGGAGAACGAAATTTGGTGAGACAAGTGGTTTTGGTGTACTGATCATTACCTGAAAGAATCATCAAGATATGGTGAAAAAATGTTTCCTGAGAAATCAGGCAACTCGTAGTTTTTTGAAGCTTGGCAACCCCTTTCCATCAAAGTGATTTTCGCCAGTCTCTGCTTAGGGCTACATCAACAGCAAACAAACCATAGAGATAGAACTTGAAACTGCTTTATTGTGTCAAGTTTTCAAAGAGGTACCACAAACCTTGTTTGATTGAGAGTTCCAAATACATGTATCCCTATAGGAGAAAAACAGAGTGAAACCTAAAAATGAAAACGATTACTGCAAACGAACGGTTTAACCTAGAAGAACGAAATTTGGTGAGCCAAGTGGTTTTGGTGTACTGATCATTACCTGAAAGAATCATCAAGATTGGGTGAAAGAATGTTTGCTGAGATTTCAGGCAACTCTTAGTTCTTTGGAAGCTTGGCAACCCCTTTCCATCAAAGTGATTTTCGCTAGTCTCTGCTTAGGGCTACATCAACAGCAAACAAACCATATAGATAGAACTTGAAACTGCTTTTTTGTGTCAAGTTTCAAAGAGCTAGCACAAACCGTGTTTGATTTAGAGTTCCAAATACATGTATCCCTATAGGAGAAAACAGAGTGAACCCTAAAAATGAAAACGGTTACTGCAAACGAACGGTTTAACCTAGAAGAACGAAATTTGGTTAGCCAAGTGGTTTTGGTGTACTGATCATTACCTGAAAGAATCATCAAGATTGGGTGAAAAAATGTTTGCTGAGAAATCAGGCAACTCGTAGTTTTTTGGAAGCTTGGCAACCCTTTTCCATCAAAGTGATTTTCGCCAGTCTCTGCTTAGGGCTACATCAACAGCAAACAAACCATAGAGATAGAACTTGAAACTGCTTTATTGTGTCAAGTTTCAAAGAGCTAGCACAAACCGTGTTTGATTTAGAGTTCCAAATACATGTATCCCTATAGGAGAAAACAGAGTGAAACCTAAAAATGAAAACGGTTACTGCAAACGAACGGTTTAACCTAGAAGAACGAAATTTGGTTAGCCACGTGGTTTTGGTGTACTGATCATTACCTGAAAGAATCATCAAGATTGGGTGAAAAAATGTTTTCTGAGAAATCAGGCAACTCGTAGTTTTTTGGAAGCTTGGCAACCCCTATCCATCAAAGTGATTTTCGCCAGTCTCTGCTTAGGGCTAATCAACAGCAAACAAACCATAGAGATAGAACTTGAAACTGCTTTATTGCGTCAAGTTTCAAAGAGCTAGCACAAACCGTGTTTGATTTAGAGTTCCAAATACATGTATCCCTATAGGAGAAAACAGAGTGAAACCTAAAAAGGAAAACGGTTACTGCAAACGAACGGTTTAACCTAGAAGAACGAAATTTGGTGAGCCAAGTGGTTTTGGTGTACTGATCATTACCTGAAAGAATCATCAAGATTGGGTGAAAAAATGTTTGCTGAGATTTCAGGAAACTCGAAGTTTTTTGGAAGCTTGGCAACCCCTTTCCATCAAAGTGATTTTCGCCAGTCTCTGCTTAGGGCTACATCAACAGCAAACAAACCATAGAGATAGAACTTGAAACTGCTTTATTGTGTCAAGTTTCAAAGAGCTAGCACAAACCGTGTTTGACTTAGAGTTCCAAATACATGTATCCCTATAGGAGAAAACAGAGTGAAACCTAAAAATGAAAACGGTTACTGCAAATGAACGGTTTAACCTAGAAGAACGAAATTTGGTGAGCCAAGTGGTTTTGCTGTACTGATGATTACATGAAAGAATCATCAAGATTGGGTGAAAAAATGTTTGCTGAGATTTCAGGCAACTCGTAGTTTTTTGGAGGCTTGGCAACCCCTTTCCATCAAAGTGATTTTCGCCAGTCTCTGCTTAGGGCTACATCAACAGGAAACAAACCATAGAGATAGTACTTGAAACTGCTTTATTGTGTCAAGTTTCAAAGAGCTAGCACAAACCGTGTTTGATTTAGAGTTCCAAATACATGTATCCCTATAGGAGAAAACAGAGTGAAACCTAAAAATGAAAACGGTTACTGCAAACGAACGGTTTAACCTAGAAGAACGAAATTTGGTGAGCCAAGTGGTTTTGGTGTACTGATCATTACCTGAAACAATCATCAAGATTGGGTCTTCAAAGTGATTTTCGCCAGTCTCTGCTTAGGGCTACATCAACAGCAAACAAACCATAGAGATAGAACTTGAAACTGCTTTATTGTGTCAAGTTTCAAAGAGCTAGCACAAACCGTGTTTGTTTTAGAGTTCCAAATACATGTATCCCTATAGGAGAATACAGAGTGAAACCTAAAAATATAAACGGTTACTACAAACGAACGGTTTAACCTAGAAGAACGAAATTTGGTGAGCCAAGTGGTTTTGGTGTACTGATCATTACCTGAAAGAATCATCAAGATTGGGTGTAAAAATGTTTGCTGAGATTTCAGGCAACTCGTAGATTTTTGGAAGTTTGGCAACCCCTTTTTATCAAAGTGATTTTCTCAAGTCTCTGCTTAGGGCTACATCAACAGCAAACAAACCATAGAGATAGAACTTGAAACTGCTTTATTGTGTCAAGTTTCAAAGAGCTAGCACAAACCGTGTTTGATTTAGAGTTCCAAATACATGTATCAATATAGGAGAAAACAGAGTGAAACCTAAAAATGAATACGGTTACTGCAAACGAACGGTTTAACCTAGAAGAACGAAATTTGGTGAGCCAAGTGGTTTTGGTGTACTGATCATTACATGAAAGAATCATCAAGATTGGGTGAAAAAATGTTTGCTGAGATTTCAGGCAACTCATAGTTTTTTGGAAGCTTGGCAAACCCTTTCCATCAAAGTGATTTTCTCCAGTCTCTGCTTAGGGCTACATCAACAGCAAACAAACCATAGAGATAGTACTTGAAACTGATTTATTGTGTCAAGTTTCAAAGAGCTAGCACAAACCGTGTTTGATTTAGAGTTCCAAATAATGTATTCCTATAGGAGAAAACAGAGTGAAACCTAAAAATAAAAACGGTTACTGCAAACGAACGGTTTAACCTAGAAGAACGAAATTTGGTGAGCCAAGTGCTTTTGGTGTACTGATCGTTACCTGAAAGAATCATCAAGATTGGGTGAAAGAATGTTTGCTGAGATTACAGGCAACTCGTTGTTTTTTGGAAGCTTGGCAACCCCTTTCCTTCAAAGTGATTTTCGCCAGTCTCTGCTTAGGGCTACATCAACAGCAAACAAACCATAGAGATAGAACTTGAAACTGCTTTATTGTGTCAAGTTTCAAAGAGCTAGCACAAACCGTGTTTGATTTAGAGTTCCAAATACATGTGTCCCTATAGGAGAAAACAGAGTGAACCCTAAAATGAAAACGGTTACTGCAAACGAACGGTTTAACCTAGAAGAACCATATTTGGTGAGCCAAGTGGTTTTTGTGTACTGATCATTACCTGAAAGAATCATCAAGATTGGGTGAAAAAATGTTTGCTGAGATTTCAGGCAACTCGTAGATTTTAAAAGCTTGGCAACCCCTTTCCATCAAAGTGATTTTCGCCAGTCTCTGCTTAGGGCTACAACAACAGCAAACAAACCATAGAGATAGAACTTGAAACTGCTTTATTGTGTCAAGTTTCAAAGAGCTAGCACAAACCGTGTTTGATTTAGAGTTCCAAATACATGTATCCCTGTAGGAGAAAACAGAGTGAAACCTAAAAATGAAAACGGTTACTGCCAACGAACGGTTTAACCTAGAAGATCGAAATTTGGAGACCCAAGTGGTTTCGGTGTACTGATCATTACCTGAAAGAATCATCAAGATTGGGTGAAAAAATATTTGCTGAGATTTCAGGAAACTCGTAGTTTGTTGGAAGCTTGGCAACCCCTTTCCATCAAAGTGATTTTTGCCAGTCTCTGCTTAGGGCTACATCAACAGCAAACAAACCATAGAGATAGAACTTGAAACTGCTTTATTGTGTCAACTTTCAAGGAGCTAGCACAAACCGTGTTTGATTTAGAGTTCCAAATACATGTATCCCTATAGGAGAAAACAGAGTGAAACCTAAAAATGAAAACGGTTACTGCAAACGAACGGTTTAACCTAGAAGAACGAAATTTGGTGAGCCAAGTGGTTTTGGTGTACTGATCATTACCTGAAAGAATCATGACGATTGGGTGAAAAAATGTTTGCTGAGATTTCAGGCAACTCGTAGTTTTTTGGAAGCTTGGCAAGCCCTTTCCATCAAAGTGATTTTCGCCAGTCTCTGCTTAGGGCTACATCAACAGCAAACAAACCATAGAGATAGAACTTGAAACTGCTTTATTGTGTCAAGTTTCAAAGAGCTAGCACAAACCGTGTTTGATTTAGAGTTCCAAATACATGTATCCCTATAGGAGAAAACAGAGTGAAACCTAAAAATGAAAACGGTTACTACAAACGAATGGTTTAACCTAGAAGAACGAAATTTGGTGAGCCAAGTGGTTTCGGTGCACTGATCATTACCTGAAAGAATCATCAAGATATGGTGAAAAAATGTTTGCTGAGATTTCAGGCAACTCGTAGTTTTTTGGAAGCTTGGCAACCCCTTTCCATCAAAGTGATTTTCGCCAGTCTCTGCTTAGGGCTACATCAACAGCAAACAAACCATAGAGATAGAACTTGAAACTGCTTTATTGTGTCAAGTTTCAAAGAGCTAGCACAAACCGTGTTTGATTTAGAGTTCCAAATACATGTATCCCTGTAGGAGAAAACAGAGTGAAACCTAAAAATGAAAACGGTTACTGCAAACGAACGGTTTAACCTAGAAGAACGAAATTTGGTGAGCCAAGTGGTTTTGGTGTACTGATCATTACCTGAAAGAATCATCAAGATTGGGTGAAAAAATGTTTGCTGAGATTTCAGGCAACTCGTAGTTTTTTGGAAGCTTGGCAACCCCTTTCCATCAATGTGATTTTTGCCAGTCTCTGCTTAGGGCTACATCAACAGCAAACAAACCATAGAGATAGAACTTGAAACTACTTTATTGTGTCAAGTTTCAAAGAGATAGCACAAACCGTGTTTGATTTAGAGTTCCAAATACATGTATCCCTATAGGAGAAAACAGAGTGAAACCTCAAAATGAAAACGGTTAACTGCAAACGAACGGTTTAACCGAGAAGAACGAAATTTGGTGAGCCAAGTGGTTTTGGTGTACTGATCATTACCTGAAAGAATCATCAAGATTGGGTGAAAAAATGTTTGCTGAGATTTCAGGAAACTCGTCGTTTTTTGGAGGCTTGGCAACCCCTTTCCATCAAAGTGATTTTCGCCAGTCTCTGCTTCGTGCTACATCAACAGCAAACAAACCATAGAGATAGAACTTGAAACTGCTTTATTGTGTCAAGTTTCAAATTGCTAGCACAAACCGTGTTTGATTTAGAGTTCCAAATACATGTATCCCTATAGGAGAAAACAGAGTGAAACCTAAAAATGAAAACGGTTACTGCAAACGAACGGTTTAATTTAGAAGAACGAAATTTGGTGAGCCAAGTGGTTTTGGTGTACTGATCATTACCTGAAAGAATCATCAAGATTGGGTCAAAAAATGTTTGCTGACATTTCAGGCAACTCGTAGATTTTAAAAGCTTGGCAACCCCTTTCCATCAAAGTGATTTTCGCCAGTCTCTGCTTAGGGCTACAAAAACAGCAAACAAACCATAGAGATAGAACTTGAAACTGCTTTATTGTGTCAAGTTTCAAAGAGCTAGCACAAACCGTGTTTGATTTAGAGTTCCAAATACATGTATCCCTATAGGAGAAAACAGAGTGAAACCTAAAAATGAAAACGGTTACTCCAAACGAACGGTTTAACCTAGAAGATCGAAATTTGGTGACCCAAGTGTTTTGGTGTACTGATCATTACCTGAAAGAATCATCAAGATATGGTGAAAAAATGTTTGCTGAGATTTCAGGCAACTCGTAGTTTTTTGGAAGTTTGGCAACCCCTTTCCATCAGAGTGATTTTCGCCAGTCTCTGCTTAGGGCTACATCAACAGCAAACAAACCATAGAGATAGAACTTCAAACTGGTTTATTGTGTCAACTTTCAAGGAGCTAGCACAAACCGTGTTTGATTTAGAGTTCCAAATACATGTATCACTATAGGAGAAAACAGAGTGAAACCTAAAAATTAAAAAGGTTACTGCAAACGAACGGTTTAACCTAGAAGAACGAAATTTGGTGAGCCAAGTGGTTTTGGTGTACTTATCATTACCTGAAAGAATCATCAAGATACGGTTAAAAAATGTTTGCTGTGATTTCAGGCAACTCGTTTTTTGGAAGCTTGGCAACCTATTTCCATCAAAGTGATTTTCGCCAGTCTCTGCTTAGGGGTACAACAAGAGCAAACAAACCATAGAGACAGAACTTGAAACTGCTTTATTGTGTCAACTTTCGAAGAGCTAGCACAAACCGTGTTTGATTTAGAGTTCCAAATACATGTATCCCTATAGGAGAAAACAGAGTGAAACCTAAAAATGAAATCGGTTACTGCAAACGAACGGTTTAACCTAGAAGAACGAAATTTGGTGAGCCAAGTGGTTTTGGTGTACTGATCATTACCTGAAAGAATCATCAAGATTGGGTGAAAAATGTTTGCTGAGATTTCAGGCAACTCGTAGTTTTTTGGAAGCTTGGCAAGCCCTTTCCATCAAAGTGATTTTCGCCAGTCTCTGCTTAGGGCTACATCAACAGCAAACAAACCATAGAGATAGAACTTGAAACTGCTTTATTGTGTCAAGTTTCAAAGAGCTAGCACAAACCGTGTTTGATTTAGAGTTCCAAATACATGTATCCCTATAGGAGAAAACTGAGTGAAAAAAATGAAAACGGTTACTACAAACGAACGGTTTAACCTAGAAGAACGAAATTTGGTGAGCCAAGTGGTTTTGGTGTACTGATCATTACCTGAAAGAATCATCAAGATTGGGTGAAAAAATGTTTGCTGATATTTCAGGCAACTCGTAGTTTTTTGCAAGCTTGGCAACCCCTTTCCATCAAAGTGATTTTCGCCAGTCTCTGCTTAGGGCTACATCAACAGCAAACAAACCATAGAGATAGAACTTGAAACTGCTTTATTGTGTCAAGTTTCAAAGAGCTAGGACAATCCGTGTTTGATTTAGAGTTCCAAATACATGTATCCCTGTAGGAGAAAACAGAGTGAAACCTAAAAATGAAAACGGTTACTGCAAACGAACGGTTTCACCTAGAAGAACGAAATTTGGTGAGCCAACTGGTTTTGGTGTACTGATCATTACCTGAAAGAATCATCAAGATTGGGTGAAAAAATGTTTGCTGAGATTTCAGGCAACTCGTAGTTTTTTGGAAGCTTGGCAACCCCTTTCCATCAATGTGATTTTTGCCAGTCTCTGCTTAGGGCTACATCAACAGCAAACAAACCATAGAGATAGAACTTGAAACTGCTTTATTGTGTCAAGTTTCAAAGAGCTAGTACAAACCGTGTTTGATTTAGAGTTCCAAATACATGTATTCCTGTAAGAGAAAAGAGAGTGAAACCTAAAAATGAAAACGGTTACTGCAAACAAAAGGTTTAACCTAGAAGAACGAAATTTGGTGAGCCAAGTGGTTTTGGTGTACTGATCATTACCTGAAAGAATCATCAAGATATGGTGAAAAAATGTTTGCTGAGATTTCAGGCAACTCGTAGTTTTTTGGAAGCTTGGCAACCCCTTTCCATCAAAGTGATTTTCGCCAGTCTCTGCTTAGGGCTACATCAACAGGAAACAAACCATAGAGATAGAACTTGAAACTTCTTTATTGTGTCAAGTTTCAAAGAGCTAGCACAAACCGTGTTTGATTTAGAGTTCCAAATACATGTATCCCTGTAGGAGAAAACAGAGTGAAACCTAAAAATGAAAACGGTTACTGCAAACGAACGGTTTAACCTAGAAGAACGAAATTTGGTGAGCCAAGTGGTTTTGGTGTACTGATCATTACCTGAAAGAATCATCAAGATTGGGTGAAAAAATGTTTGCTGAGATTTCAGGCAACTCGTAGTTTTTTGGAAGCTTGCCAACCCCTTTCCATCAAAGTGATTTTCGCCAGTCTCTGCTTAGGGCTACAACAACAGCATACAAACCATAGAGATAGAACATGAAACTGCTTTATTGTGTCAAGTTTCAAATTGCTAGCACAAACCGTGTTTGATTTAGAGTTCCAAATACATGTATCCCTATAGGAGAAAACAGAGTGAAACCTAAAAATGAAAACGGTTACTGTAAACGAATGGTTTAACCTAGAAGAACGAAATTTGGTGAGCCAAGTGGTTTCAGTGTACTGATCATTACCTGAAAGAATCATCAAGATATGGTAAAAAAATGTTTGCTGAGATTTCAGGCAACTCGTAGTTTTTTGGAAGCTTGGCAACCGCTTTCCATCAAAGTGATTTTGGCCAGTCTCTGCTTAGGGCTACATCAACAGCAAACAAACCATAGAGATAGAACTTGAAACTGCTTTATTGTGTCAAGTTTCAAGGAGCTAGCACAAACCGTGTTTGATTTAGAGTTCCAAATACATGTATCAGTATAGGAGAAAACAGAGTGGAACCTAAAAATTAAAAAGGTTACTGCAAACGAACGGTTTAACCTAGAAGAACGAAATTTGGTGAGCCAAGTGGTTTTGGAGTACTGTTCATTACCTGAAAGAATCATCAAGATTGGGTGAAAAAATGTTTGCTGAGATTTCAGGAAACTCGTAGTCTTTTGCAAGCTTGGCAACCTATTTCAATCAAAATGATTTTCGCCAGTCTCTGCTTAGGGGTACATCAACAGCAAACAAACCATAGAGATAGAACTTGAAACTGCTTTATTGTGTCAAGTTTCAAAGAGCTAGCACAAACCGTGTTTGATTTAGAGTTTCAAATACATGTATCCCTATAGGAGAAAACAGAGTGAAACCTAAAAATGAAAACGGTTACTGCAAACGAACGGTTTAACCTAGAAGAACGAAATTTGGTGAGCCAAGTGGTTTTGGTGTACTGATCATTACCTGAAAGAATCATCAAGATTGGGTGAAAAAATGTTTGCTGAGATTTCAGGCAACTCGTAGTTTTTTGGAAGCTTGGCAAGCCCTTTCCATCAAAGTGATTTTCGCCAGTCTCTCCTTAGGGCTACATCAACAGCAAACAAACCATAGAGATAGAACTTGAAACTGCTTTATTGTGTCAAGTTTCAAAGAGCTAGCACAAACCGTGTTTGATTTAGAGTTCCAAATACATGTATCCCTATAGGAGAAAACAGAGTGAAACCTAAAAATGAAATCGGTTACTGCAAACGAACGGTTTAACCTAGAAGAACGAAATTTGGTGAGCCAAGTGGTTTTGGTGTACTGATCATTACCTGAAAGAATCATCAAGATATGGTAAAAAAATGTTTGCTGAGATTTCAGGCAACTCGTAGTTTTTTGCAAGCTTGGCAACCCCTTTCCATCAAAGTGATTTTCGCCAGTCTCTGCTTAGGGCTACATCAACAGCAAACAAACCATAGAGAAAGAACTTGAAACTGCTTTATTGTGTCAAGTTTCAAATTGCTAGCACAAACCGTGTTTGATTTAGAGTTCCAAATACATGTATCCCTATAGGAGAAAACAGAGTGAAACCTAAAAATGAAAACGGTTACTGTAAACGAATGGTTTAACCTAGAAGAACGAAATTTGGTGAGCCAAGTGGTTTCAGTGTACTGATCATTACCTGAAAGAATCATCAAGATATGGTAAAAAAATGTTTGCTGAGATTTCAGGCAACTCGTAGTTTTTTGGAAGCTTGGCAACCGCTTTCCATCAAAGTGATTTTGGCCAGTCTCTGCTTAGGGCTACATCAACAGCAAACAAACCATAGAGATAGAACTTGAAACTGCTTTATTGTGTCAAGTTTCAAGGAGCTAGCACAAACCGTGTTTGATTTAGAGTTCCAAATACATGTATCACTATAGGAGAAAACAGAGTGGAACCTAAAAATTAAAAAGGTTACTGCAAACGAACGGTTTAACCTAGAAGAACGAAATTTGGTGAGCCAAGTGGTTTTGGAGTACTGTTCATTACCTGAAAGAATCATCAAGATTGGGTGAAAAAATGTTTGCTGAGATTTCAGGAAACTCGTAGTCTTTTGCAAGCTTGGCAACCTATTTCCATCAAAATGATTTTCGCCAGTCTCTGCTTAGGGGTACATCAACAGCAAACAAACCATAGAGATAGAACTTGAAACTGCTTTATTGTGTCAAGTTTCAAAGAGCTAGCACAAACCGTGTTTGATTTAGAGTTTCAAATACATGTATCCCTATAGGAGAAAACAGAGTGAAACCTAAAAATGAAAACGGTTACTGCAAACGAACGGTTTAACCTAGAAGAACGAAATTTGGTGAGCCAAGTGGTTTTGGTGTACTGATCATTACCTGAAAGAATCATCAAGATTGGGTGAAAAAATGTTTGCTGAGATTTCAGGCAACTCGTAGTTTTTTGGAAGCTTGGCAAGCCCTTTCCATCAAAGTGATTTTCGCCAGTCTCTGCTTAGGGCTACATCAACAGCAAACAAACCATAGAGATAGAACTTGAAACTGCTTTATTGTGTCAAGTTTCAAAGAGCTAGCACAAACCGTGTTTGATTTAGAGTTCCAAATACATGTATCCCTGTAGGAGAAAACAGAGTGAAACCTAAAAATGAAAACGGTTACTGCAAACGAACGGTTTAACCTAGAAGAACGAAATTTGGTGAGCCAAGTGGTTTTGGTGTACTGATCATTACCTGAAAGAATCATCAAGATTGGGTGAAAAAATGTTTGCTGAGATTTCAGGCAACTCGTAGTTTTTTGGAAGCTTGGCAACCCCTTTCCATCAATGTGATTTTTGCCAGTCTCTGCTTAGGGCTACATCAACAGCAAACAAACCATAGAGATAGAACTTGAAACTACTTTATTGTGTCAAGTTTCAAAGAGATAGCACAAACCGTGTTTGATTTAGAGTTCCAAATACATGTATCCCTATAGGAGAAAACAGAGTGAAACCTCAAAATGAAAACGGTTAACTGCAAACGAACGGTTTAACCGAGAAGAACGAAATTTGGTGAGCCAAGTGGTTTTGGTGTACTGATCATTACCTGAAAGAATCATCAAGATTGGGTGAAAAAATGTTTGCTGAGATTTCAGGAAACTCGTCGTTTTTTGGAGGCTTGGCAACCCCTTTCCATCAAAGTGATTTTCGCCAGTCTCTGCTTCGTGCTACATCAACAGCAAACAAACCATAGAGATAGAACTTGAAACTGCTTTATTGTGTCAAGTTTCAAATTGCTAGCACAAACCGTGTTTGATTTAGAGTTCCAAATACATGTATCCCTATAGGAGAAAACAGAGTGAAACCTAAAAATGAAAACGGTTACTGCAAACGAACGGTTTAATTTAGAAGAACGAAATTTGGTGAGCCAAGTGGTTTTGGTGTACTGATCATTACCTGAAAGAATCATCAAGATTGGGTCAAAAAATGTTTGCTGACATTTCAGGCAACTCGTAGATTTTAAAAGCTTGGCAACCCCTTTCCATCAAAGTGATTTTCGCCAGTCTCTGCTTAGGGCTACAAAAACAGCAAACAAACCATAGAGATAGAACTTGAAACTGCTTTATTGTGTCAAGTTTCAAAGAGCTAGCACAAACCGTGTTTGATTTAGAGTTCCAAATACATGTATCCCTATAGGAGAAAACAGAGTGAAACCTAAAAATGAAAACGGTTACTCCAAACGAACGGTTTAACCTAGAAGATCGAAATTTGGTGACCCAAGTGGTTTTGGTGTACTGATCATTACCTGAAAGAATCATCAAGATATGGTGAAAAAATGTTTGCTGAGATTTCAGGCAACTCGTAGTTTTTTGGAAGTTTGGCAACCCCTTTCCATCAGAGTGATTTTCGCCAGTCTCTGCTTAGGGCTACATCAACAGCAAACAAACCATAGAGATAGAACTTCAAACTGGTTTATTGTGTCAACTTTCAAGGAGCTAGCACAAACCGTGTTGATTTAGAGTTCCAAATACATGTATCACTATAGGAGAAAACAGAGTGAAACCTAAAAATTAAAAAGGTTACTGCAAACGAACGGTTTAACCTAGAAGAACGAAATTTGGTGAGCCAAGTGGTTTTGGTGTACTTATCATTACCTGAAAGAATCATCAAGATACGGTTAAAAAATGTTTGCTGTGATTTCAGGCAACTCGTTTTTTGGAAGCTTGGCAACCTATTTCCATCAAAGTGATTTTCGCCAGTCTCTGCTTAGGGGTACAACAAGAGCAAACAAACCATAGAGACAGAACTTGAAACTGCTTTATTGTGTCAACTTTCGAAGAGCTAGCACAAACCGTGTTTGATTTAGAGTTCCAAATACATGTATCCCTATAGGAGAAAACAGAGTGAAACCTAAAAATGAAATCGGTTACTGCAAACGAACGGTTTAACCTAGAAGAACGAAATTTGGTGAGCCAAGTGGTTTTGGTGTACTGATCATTACCTGAAAGAATCATCAAGATTGGGTGAAAAAATGTTTGCTGAGATTTCAGGCAACTCGTAGTTTTTTGGAAGCTTGGCAAGCCCTTTCCATCAAAGTGATTTTCGCCAGTCTCTGCTTAGGGCTACATCAACAGCAAACAAACCATAGAGATAGAACTTGAAACTGCTTTATTGTGTCAAGTTTCAAAGAGCTAGCACAAACCGTGTTTGATTTAGAGTTCCAAATACATGTATCCCTATAGGAGAAAACTGAGTGAAACCTAAAAATGAAAACGGTTACTACAAACGAACGGTTTAACCTAGAAGAACGAAATTTGGTGAGCCAAGTGGTTTTGGTGTACTGATCATTACCTGAAAGAATCATCAAGATTGGGTGAAAAAATGTTTGCTGATATTTCAGGCAACTCGTAGTTTTTTGCAAGCTTGGCAACCCCTTTCCATCAAAGTGATTTTCGCCAGTCTCTGCTTAGGGCTACATCAACAGCAAACAAACCATAGAGATAGAACTTGAAACTGCTTTATTGTGTCAAGTTTCAAAGAGCTAGGACAATCCGTGTTTGATTTAGAGTTCCAAATACATGTATCCCTGTAGGAGAAAACAGAGTGAAACCTAAAAATGAAAACGGTTACTGCAAACGAACGGTTTCACCTAGAAGAACGAAATTTGGTGAGCCAACTGGTTTTGGTGTACTGATCATTACCTGAAAGAATCATCAAGATTGGGTGAAAAAATGTTTGCTGAGATTTCAGGCAACTCGTAGTTTTTTGGAAGCTTGGCAACCCCTTTCCATCAATGTGATTTTTGCCAGTCTCTGCTTAGGGCTACATCAACAGCAAACAAACCATAGAGATAGAACTTGAAACTGCTTTATTGTGTCAAGTTTCAAAGAGCTAGTACAAACCGTGTTTGATTTAGAGTTCCAAATACATGTATTCCTGTAAGAGAAAAGAGAGTGAAACCTAAAAATGAAAACGGTTACTGCAAACAAAAGGTTTAACCTAGAAGAACGAAATTTGGTGAGCCAAGTGGTTTTGGTGTACTGATCATTACCTGAAAGAATCATCAAGATATGGTGAAAAAATGTTTGCTGAGATTTCAGGCAACTCGTAGTTTTTTGGAAGCTTGGCAACCCCTTTCCATCAAAGTGATTTTCGCCAGTCTCTGCTTAGGGCTACATCAACAGGAAACAAACCATAGAGATAGAACTTGAAACTTCTTTATTGTGTCAAGTTTCAAAGAGCTAGCACAAACCGTGTTTGATTTAGAGTTCCAAATACATGTATCCCTGTAGGAGAAAACAGAGTGAAACCTAAAAATGAAAACGGTTACTGCAAACGAACGGTTTAACCTAGAAGAACGAAATTTGGTGAGCCAAGTGGTTTTGGTGTACTGATCATTACCTGAAAGAATCATCAAGATTGGGTGAAAAAATGTTTGCTGAGATTTCAGGCAACTCGTAGTTTTTTGGAAGCTTGCCAACCCCTTTCCATCAAAGTGATTTTCGCCAGTCTCTGCTTAGGGCTACAACAACAGCATACAAACCATAGAGATAGAACATGAAACTGCTTTATTGTGTCAAGTTTCAAATTGCTAGCACAAACCGTGTTTGATTTAGAGTTCCAAATACATGTATCCCTATAGGAGAAAACAGAGTGAAACCTAAAAATGAAAACGGTTACTGTAAACGAATGGTTTAACCTAGAAGAACGAAATTTGGTGAGCCAAGTGGTTTCAGTGTACTGATCATTACCTGAAAGAATCATCAAGATATGGTAAAAAAATGTTTGCTGAGATTTCAGGCAACTCGTAGTTTTTTGGAAGCTTGGCAACCGCTTTCCATCAAAGTGATTTTGGCCAGTCTCTGCTTAGGGCTACATCAACAGCAAACAAACCATAGAGATAGAACTTGAAACTGCTTTATTGTGTCAAGTTTCAAGGAGCTAGCACAAACCGTGTTTGATTTAGAGTTCCAAATACATGTATCACTATAGGAGAAAACAGAGTGGAACCTAAAAATTAAAAAGGTTACTGCAAACGAACGGTTTAACCTAGAAGAACGAAATTTGGTGAGCCAAGTGGTTTTGGAGTACTGTTCATTACCTGAAAGAATCATCAAGATTGGGTGAAAAAATGTTTGCTGAGATTTCAGGAAACTCGTAGTCTTTTGCAAGCTTGGCAACCTATTTCAATCAAAATGATTTTCGCCAGTCTCTGCTTAGGGGTACATCAACAGCAAACAAACCATAGAGATAGAACTTGAAACTGCTTTATTGTGTCAAGTTTCAAAGAGCTAGCACAAACCGTGTTTGATTTAGAGTTTCAAATACATGTATCCCTATAGGAGAAAACAGAGTGAAACCTAAAAATGAAAACGGTTACTGCAAACGAACGGTTTAACCTAGAAGAACGAAATTTGGTGAGCCAAGTGGTTTTGGTGTACTGATCATTACCTGAAAGAATCATCAAGATTGGGTGAAAAAATGTTTGCTGAGATTTCAGGCAACTCGTAGTTTTTTGGAAGCTTGGCAAGCCCTTTCCATCAAAGTGATTTTCGCCAGTCTCTCCTTAGGGCTACATCAACAGCAAACAAACCATAGAGATAGAACTTGAAACTGCTTTATTGTGTCAAGTTTCAAAGAGCTAGCACAAACCGTGTTTGATTTAGAGTTCCAAATACATGTATCCCTATAGGAGAAAACAGAGTGAAACCTAAAAATGAAATCGGTTACTGCAAACGAACGGTTTAACCTAGAAGAACGAAATTTGGTGAGCCAAGTGGTTTTGGTGTACTGATCATTACCTGAAAGAATCATCAAGATATGGTAAAAAAATGTTTGCTGAGATTTCAGGCAACTCGTAGTTTTTTGCAAGCTTGGCAACCCCTTTCCATCAAAGTGATTTTCGCCAGTCTCTGCTTAGGGCTACATCAACAGCAAACAAACCATAGAGAAAGAACTTGAAACTGCTTTATTGTGTCAAGTTTCAAATTGCTAGCACAAACCGTGTTTGATTTAGAGTTCCAAATACATGTATCCCTATAGGAGAAAACAGAGTGAAACCTAAAAATGAAAACGGTTACTGTAAACGAATGGTTTAACCTAGAAGAACGAAATTTGGTGAGCCAAGTGGTTTCAGTGTACTGATCATTACCTGAAAGAATCATCAAGATATGGTAAAAAAATGTTTGCTGAGATTTCAGGCAACTCGTAGTTTTTTGGAAGCTTGGCAACCGCTTTCCATCAAAGTGATTTTGGCCAGTCTCTGCTTAGGGCTACATCAACAGCAAACAAACCATAGAGATAGAACTTGAAACTGCTTTATTGTGTCAAGTTTCAAGGAGCTAGCACAAACCGTGTTTGATTTAGAGTTCCAAATACATGTATCACTATAGGAGAAAACAGAGTGGAACCTAAAAATTAAAAAGGTTACTGCAAACGAACGGTTTAACCTAGAAGAACGAAATTTGGTGAGCCAAGTGGTTTTGGAGTACTGTTCATTACCTGAAAGAATCATCAAGATTGGGTGAAAAAATGTTTGCTGAGATTTCAGGAAACTCGTAGTCTTTTGCAAGCTTGGCAACCTATTTCCATCAAAATGATTTTCGCCAGTCTCTGCTTAGGGGTACATCAACAGCAAACAAACCATAGAGATAGAACTTGAAACTGCTTTATTGTGTCAAGTTTCAAAGAGCTAGCACAAACCGTGTTTGATTTAGAGTTTCAAATACATGTATCCCTATAGGAGAAAACAGAGTGAAACCTAAAAATGAAAACGGTTACTGCAAACGAACGGTTTAACCTAGAAGAACGAAATTTGGTGAGCCAAGTGGTTTTGGTGTACTGATCATTACCTGAAAGAATCATCAAGATTGGGTGAAAAAATGTTTGCTGAGATTTCAGGCAACTCGTAGTTTTTTGGAAGCTTGGCAAGCCCTTTCCATCAAAGTGATTTTCGCCAGTCTCTGCTTAGGGCTACATCAACAGCAAACAAACCATAGAGATAGAACTTGAAACTGCTTTATTGTGTCAAGTTTCAAAGAGCTAGTACAAACCGTGTTTGATTTAGAGTTCCAAATACATGTATCCCTATAGGAGAAAACAGAGTGAAACCTAAAAATGAAATCGGTTACTGCAAACGAACGGTTTAACCTAGAAGAACGAAATTTGGTGAGCCAAGTGGTTTTGGTGTACTGATCATTACCTGAAAGAATCATCAAGATATGGTAAAAAAATGTTTGCTGAGATTTCAGGCAACTCGTAGTTTTTTGCAAGCTTGGCAACCCCTTTCCATCAAAGTGATTTTCGCCAGTCTCTGCTTAGGGCTACATCAACAGCAAAGAAACCATAGAGAAAGAACTTGAAACTGCTTTATTGTGTCAAGTTTCAAAGAGCTAGCAAAAACCGTGTTTGATTTAGAGTTCCAAATACATGTATCCCTGTAGGAGAAAACAGAGTGAAACCTAAAAATGAAAACGGTTACTGCAAACGAACGGTTTAACCTAGAAGAACGAAATTTGGTGAGCCAAGTGGATTTGGTGTACTGATCATTACCTGAAAGAATCATCAAGATTGGGTGAAAAAATGTTTGCTGAGATTTCAGGCAACTCGTAGTTTTTTGAAAGCTTGGCAACCCCTTTCGAACAATGTGATTTTCGCCAGTCTCTGCTTAGGGCTACATCAACAGCAAACAAACCATAGAGATAGAACTTGAAACTACTTTATTGTGTCAAGTTTCAAAGAGATAGCACAAACCGTGTTTGATTTAGAGTTCCAAATACATGTATCCCTATAGGAGAAAACAGAGTGAAACCTCAAAATGAAAACGGTTACTGCAAAAGAACGGTTTAACCGAGAAGAACGATATTTGGTGATTCAAGTGGTTTTGGTGTACTGATCATTACCTGAAAGAATCATCAAGATATGGTAAAAAAATGTTTGCTGAGATTTCAGGCAACTCATAGTTTTTTGGAAGCTTGGCAACCCCTTTCCATCAAAGTGATTTTCGCCAGTCTCTGCTTAGGGCTACATCAACAGCAAACACACCATAGAGAAAGAACTTGAAACTGCTTTATTGTGTCAAGTTTCAAAGAGCTAGCACAAACCGTGTTTGATTTAGAGTTCCAAATACATGTATCCCTATAGGAGAAAACAGAGTGAAACCTAAAAATGAAATCGGTTACTGCAAACGAACGGTTTAACCTAGAAGAACGAAATTTGGTGAGCCAAGTGGTTTTGGTGTACTGATCATTACCTGAAAGGATCATCAAGATTGGGTGAAAAAATGTTTGCTGAGATTTCAGGCAACTCGTAGTTTTTTGGAAGCTTGGCAAGCCCTTTCCATCAAAGTGATTTTCGCCAGTCTCTGCTTAGGGCTACATCAACAGCAAACAAACCATAGAGATAGAACTTGAAACTGCTTTATTGTGTCAAGTTTCAAAGAGCTAGCACACACCGTGTTTGATTTAGAGTTCCAAATACATGTATCCCTATAGGAGAAAACTGAGTGAAACCTAAAAATGAAAACGGTTACTACAAACGAACGGTTTAACCTAGAAGAACGAAATTTGGTGAGCCAAGTGGTTTTGGTGTACTGATCATTACCTGAAAGAATCATCAAGATTGGGTGAAAAAATGTTTGCTGATATTTCAGTCAACTCGTAGTTTTTTGCAAGCTTGGCAACCCCTTTCCATCAAAGTGATTTTCGCCAGTCTCTGCTTAGGGCTACATCAACAGCAAACAAACCATAGAGATAGAACTTGAAACTGCTTTATTGTGTCAAGTTTCAAAGAGCTAGCACAAACCGTGTTTGATTTAGAGTTCCAAATACATGTATCCCTATAGGAGAAAACAGCGTGAAACCTAAATATGAAAACGGTTACTGCAAACGAACGGTTTAACATAGAAGAACGAAATTTGGTGAGCCAAGTGGTTTTGGTGTACTGATCATTACCTGAAAGAATCATCAAGATATGGTGAAAAAAATGTTTGCTGAGATTTCAGGCAACTCGTAGTTTTTTGGAAGCTTGGCAACCCCTTTCCATCAAAGTGATTTTGGCCAGTCTCTGCATAGGGCTACATCAACATCAAACAAACCATGGAGATAGAACTTGAAACTGATTTATTGTGTCAAGTTTCAAGGAGCTAGCACACACCGTGTTTGATTTACAGTTCCAAATACATGTATCCCTATAGGAGAAAACAGAGTGAAACCTAAAAATGAAAACGGTTACTGCAAACGAACGGTTTAACCTAGAAAAACGTAATTTGGTGAGCTAAGTGGTTTTGGTGTACTGATCATTACCTGAAAGAATCATCAAGATATGGTGAAAAAATGTTTGCTGAGATTTCAGGCAACTCGTAGTTTTTTGCAAGCTTGGCAACCCCTTTCCATCAAAGTGATTTTCGCCAGTCTCTGCTTAGGGCTACATCAACAGCAAACAAACCATAGAGATAGAACTTGAAACTGCTTTATTGTGTCAAGTTTCAAAGAGCTAGCACAAACCGTGTTTGATTTAGAGTTCCAAATACATGTATCCCTATAGGAGAAAACACAGTGAAACCTAAAAATGAAAACGGTTACTGCAAATGAACGGTTTAACCTAGAAGAACGAAATTTGGTGAGCCAAGTGGTTTTGGTGTACTGATCATTACCTGAAAGAATCATCAAGATTGGGTGAAAAAATGTTTGCTGAGATTTCAGGCAACTCGTAGTTTTTTGGAAGCTTGGCAACCCCTTTCCATCAAAGTGATTTTCGCCAGTCTCTGCTTAGGGCTACAACAACAGCAAACAAAGCATAGAGATAGAACTTGAAACTGCTTTATTGTGTCAAGTTTCAAAAAGCTAGCACAAACCGTGTTTGATTTAGAGTTCCAAATACATGTATTCCTATAGGAGAAAACAGAGTGAAACCTAAAAATGAAAACGGTTACAGCAAACGAACGGTTTAACCTAGAAGAACGAAATTTGGTGAGCCAAGTGGTTTTGGTGTACCGATCATTACCTGAAAGAATCATCAAGATATGGTGAAAAAATGTTTACTGAGATTTCAGGCAACTCGTAGTTTTTTAGAAGCTTGGCAACCCCTTTCCATCAAAGTGATTTTCGCCAGTCTCTGCTTAGGGCTACATCAACAGCAAACAAACCATAGAGATAGAACTGGAAACTGCTTTATTGTGTCAAGTTTCAAATTGCTAGCACAAACCGTGTTTGATTTAGAGTTCCAAATACATGTATCCCTATAGGAGAAAACAGAGTGAAACCTAAAAATGAAAACGGTTACTGCAAACGAACGATTTAACCTAGAAGAACGAAATTTGGTGAGCCAAGTGGTTTTGGTGTACTGATCATTACCTGAAAGAATCATCAAGATTGGGTCAAAAAATGTTTGCTGAGATTTCAGGCAACTCGTAGATTTTGGAAGCTTGGCAACACCTTTCCATCAAAGTGATTTTCGCCAGTCTCTGCTTAGGGCTACAACAACAGCAAACAAATCATAGAGATAGAACTTGAAACTGCTTTATTGTGTCAAGTTTCAAACAGCTAGCACAAACCGTCTTTGATTTAGAGTTCCAAATACATGTATCCCTAAAGGAGAAAACAGAGTGAAACCTAAAAATGTAAACGGTTACTGCAAACGAACGGTTTAACCTAGAAGAACGAAATGTGGTGAGCCAAGTGGTTTTGGTGTACTGATCATTACCTGAAAGAATCATCAAGATTGGGTGAAAAAATGTTTGCTGATATTTCAGGCAACTCTTAGTTTTTTGGAAGCTTGGCAACCCCTTTCCATCAAAGTGATTTTCGCCAGTCTCTGCTTAGGGCTACATCAACAGCAAACAAACCATAGAGATAGAACTTGAAACTGCTTTATTGTGTCAAGTTTCAAAGAGCTAGTACAAACCGTATTTGATTTAGAGTTCCAAATACATGTATCCCTATAGGAGAAAACAGAGTGAAACGTACAAATGAAAACGGTTACTGCAAACGAACGGTTTAACCTAGAAGATCGAAATTTGGTGAGCCAAGTGGTTTCGGTGGACTGATCATTACCTGAAAGAATCATCAAGATTGGGTGAAAAAATGTTTGCTGAGATTTCAGGCAACTCGTAGTTTTTTGCAAGCTTGGCAACCCCTTTCCATCAAAGTGATTTTCACCAGTCTCTGCTTAGGGCTACATCAACAGTAAACAAACCATGGAGATAGAACTTGAAACTTCTTTATTGTGTCAAGTTTCAAAGAGCTAGCACAAACCGTGTTTGATTTAGAGTTCCAAATACATGTATCCCTATAGGAGAAAACAGAGTGAAACCTAAAAATGAAAACGGTTACTGCAAACGAACGGTTTAACCTAGAAGAACGAAATTTGGTGAGCCAAGTGGTTTTGGTGTACTGATCATTACCTGAAAGAATCATCAAGATTGGGGAAAAAATGTTTGCTGAGATTTCAGGCAACTCGTAGTTTTTTGGAAGCTTGGCAACCCCTTTCCATCAAAGTGATTTTCGCCAGTCTCTGCTTAGGGCTACAACAACAGCAAACAAACCATAGAGATAGAACTTGAAACTGTTTATTGTGTCAAGTTTCAAAAAGCTAGCACAAACCGTATTTGATTTAGAGTTCCAAATACATGTATACCTATAGGAGAAAACAGAGTGAAACCTAAAAATGAAAACGGTTACAGCAAACGAACGGTTTAACCTAGAAGAACGAAATTTGGTGAGCCAAGTGGTTTTGGTGTACTGATCATTACCTGAAAGAATCATCAAGATATGGTGAAAAAATGTTTACTGAGATTTCAGGCAACTCGTAGTTTTTTGGAAGCTTGGCAACCCCTTTCCATCAAAGTGATTTTCGCCAGTCTCTGCTTAGGGCTACATCAACAGCAAACAAACCATAGAGATAGAACTTGAAACTGCTTTATTGTGTCAAGTTTCAAATTGCTAGCACAAACCGTGTTTGATTTAGAGTTCCAAATACATGTATCCCTATAGGAGAAAACAGAGTGAAACCTAAAAATGAAAACGGTTACTGCAAACGAACGATTTAACCTAGAAGAACGAAATTTGGTGAGCCAAGTGGTTTTGGTGTACTGATCATTACCTGAAAGAATCATCAAGATTGGGTGAAAAAATGTTTGCTGAGATTTCAGGCAACTCGTAGATTTTGGAAGCTTGGCAACACCTTTCCATCAAAGTGATTTTCGCCAGTCTCTGCTTAGGGCTACATCAACAGCAAACAAACCATAGAGAAAGAACTTGAAACTGCTTTATTGTGTCAAGTTTCAAAGAGCTAGCACAAACCGTCTTTCATTTAGAGTTCCAAATACATGTATCCCTATAGGAGAAAACAGAGTGAAACCTAAAAATGAAAACGGTTACTGCAAACGAACGGTTTAACCTAGAAGAACGAAATTTTGTGAGCCAAGTGGTTTTGGTGTACTGATCATTACCTGAAAGAATCATCAAGATTGGGTGAAAAAATGTTTGCTGAGATTTCAGGCAACTCGTAGTTTTTTGGAAGCTTGGCAACCCCTTTCCATCAAAGTGATTTTCGCCAGTCTCTGCTTAGGGCTACATCAACAGCAAACAAACCATAGAGATAGAACTAGAAACTGCTTTATTGTGTCAAGTTTCAAAGAGCTAGCACAAACCGTGTTTGATTTAGAGTTCCAATTACATGTATCCCTATAGGAGAATACACAGTGAAACCTAAAAATGAAAACGGTTACTACAAACGAACGGTTTAACCTAGGAGAACGAAATTTGGTGAGGCAAGTGGTTTTGGTGTACTGATCATTACCTGAAAGAATCATCAAGATTGGGTGAAAAATGTTTGCTGAGATTTCAGACAACTCGTAGTTTTTTGGAAGCTTGGCAACCCCTTTCCATCAAAGTGATTTTCGCCAGTCTCTGCTTAGGGCTACAACAACAGCAAACTAACCATATAGATAGAACTTGAAACTTCTTTATTGTGTCAAGTTTCAAAGAGCTAGCACAAACCGTGTTTGATTTAGAGTTCCAAATACATGTATCCCTATAGGAGAAAACAGAGTGAAACCTAAAAATGAAAACGGTTACTGCAAACGAAGGGTTTAACCTAGAAGAACGAAATTTGGTGAGCCAAGTGGTTTTGGTGTACTGATCATTACCTGAAAGAATCATCAAGATTGGGTGAAAAAATGTTTGCTGAGATTTCAGGCAACTCGTAGTTTTTTGGAAGCTTGGCAACCCCTTTCCATCAAAGTGATATTCGCCAGTCTCTGCTTAGGGCTACATCAACAGCAAACAAACCATAGAGATAGAACTTGAAACTGCTTTATTGTGTCAAGTTTCAAAGAGCTAGCACAAACCGTGTTTGATTTAGAGTTCCAAATACATGTATCCCTACAGGAGAAAACAGCGTGAAACCTAAATATGAAAACGGTTACTGCAAACGAACGGTTTAACATAGAAGAACGAAATTTGGTGAGCCAAGTGGTTTTGGTGTACTGATCATTACAAGAAAGAATCATCAAGATATGGTGAAAAAAATGTTTGCTGAGATTTCAGGCAACTCGTAGTTTTTTGGAAGCTTGGCAACCCCTTTCCATCAAAGTGATTTTGGCCAGTCTCTGCATAGGGCTACATCAACATCAAACAAACCATGGAGATAGAACTTGAAACTGATTTATTGTGTCAAGTTTCAAGGAGCTAGCACACACCGTGTTTGATTTAGAGTTCCAAATACATGTATCCCTATAGGAGAAAACAGAGTGAAACCTAAAAATGAAAACGGTTACTGCAAACGAACGGTTTAACCTAGAAGAACGAAATTTGGTGAGCTAAGTGGTTTTGGTGTACTGATCATTACCTGAAAGAATCATCAAGATATGGTGAAAAAATGTTTGCTGAGATTTCAGGCAACTCGTAGTTTTTTGCAAGCTTGGCAACCCCTTTCCATCAAAGTGATTTTCGCCAGTCTCTGCTTAGGGCTACATCAACAGCAAACAAACCATAGAGATAGAACTTGAAACTGCTTTATTGTGTCAAGTTTCAAAGAGCTAGCACAAACCGTGTTTGATTTAGAGTTCCAAATACATGTATCCCTATAGGAGAAAACAGCGTGAAACCTAAATATGAAAACGGTTACTGCAAACGAACGGTTTAACATAGAAGAACGAAATTTGGTGAGCCAAGTGGTTTTGGTGTACTGATCATTACCTGAAAGAATCATCAAGATATGGTGAAAAAAATGTTTGCTGAGATTTCAGGCAACTCGTAGTTTTTTGGAAGCTTGGCAACCCCTTTCCATCAAAGTGATTTTGGCCAGTCTCTGCATAGGGCTACATCAACATCAAACAAACCATGGAGATAGAACTTGAAACTGATTTATTGTGTCAAGTTTCAAGGAGCTAGCACACACCGTGTTTGATTTAGAGTTCCAAATACATGTATCCCTATAGGAGAAAACAGAGTGAAACCTAAAAATGAAAACGGTTACTGCAAACGAACGGTTTAACCTAGAAGAACGAAATTTGGTGAGCTAAGTGGTTTTGGTGTACTGATCATTACCTGAAAGAATCATCAAGATATGGTGAAAAAATGTTTGCTGAGATTTCAGGCAACTCGTAGTTTTTTGCAAGCTTGGCAACCCCTTTCCATCAAAGTGATTTTCGCCAGTCTCTGCTTAGGGCTACATCAACAGCAAACAAACCATAGAGATAGAACTTGAAACTGCTTTATTGTGTCAAGTTTCAAAGAGCTAGCACAAACCGTGTTTGATTTAGAGTTCCAAATACATGTATCCCTATAGGAGAAAACAGAGTGAAACCTAAAAATGAAAACGGTTACTGCAAACGAACGGTTTAACCTAGAAGAACGAAATTTGGTGAGCCAAGTGGTTTTGGTGTACTGATCATTACCTGAAAGAATCATCAAGATATGGTGAAAAAATGTTTACTGAGATTTCAGGCAACTCGTAGTTTTTTGGAAGCTTGGCAACCCCTTTCCATCAAAGTGATTTTCGCCAGTCTCTGCTTAGGGCTACATCAACAGCAAACAAACCATAGAGATAGAACTTGAAACTGCTTTATTGTGTAAACTTTCAAAGAGCTAGTACAAACCGTATTTGATTTAGAGTTCCAAATACATGTATCCCTATAGGAGAAAACAGAGTGAAACGTACAAATGAAAACGGTTACTGCAAACGAACGGTTTAACCTAGAAGAACGAAATTTGGTGAGCCAAGTGGTTTTGGTGTACTGATCATTACCTGAAAGAATCATCAAGATATGGTGAAAAAATGTTTACTGAGATTTCAGGCAACTCGTAGTTTTTTGGAAGCTTGGAAACCCCTTTCCATCTAAGTGATTTTCGCCAGTCTCTGCTTAGGGCTACATCAACAGCAAACAAACCATAGAGATAGAACTTGAAACTGCTTTATTGTGTCAAGTTTCAAAGAGCTAGCACAAACCGTGTTTGATTTAGAGTTCCAAATACATGTATCCCTATAGGAGAAAACAGAGTGAAACCTAAAAATGAAAACGGTTACTGCAGACGAACGGTTTAACCTAGAAGAACGAAATTTGGTGAGCCAAGTGGTTTTGGTGTACTGATCATTACCTGAAAGAATCATCAAGATATGGTGAAAAAATGTTTACTGAGATTTCAGGCAACTCGTAGTTTTTTGGAAGCTTGGAAACCCCTTTCAATCTAAGTGATTTTCGCCAGTGTCTGCTTAGGGCTACATCAACAGCAAACAAACCATAGAGATAGAACTTGAAACTGCTTTATTGTGTCAAGTTTCAAATGCTAGCACAAACCGTGTTTGATTTAGAGTTGCAAATACATGTATCCCTGTAGGAGAAAACAGAGTGAAACCTAAAAATGAAAACGGTTACTGCAAACGAACGGTTTAACCTAGAAGAACGAAATTTGGTGAGCCAAGTGGATTTGGTGTACTGATCATTACCTGAAAGAATCATCAAGATTGGGTGAAAAAATGTTTGCTGAGATTTCAGGCAACTCGTAGTTTTTTGAAAGCTAGGCAACCCCTTTTGAACAATGTGATTTTCGCCAGTCTCTGCTTAGGGCTACATCAACAGCAAACAAAAACATAGAGATAGAACTTGAAACTACTTTATTGTGTCAAGTTTCAAAGAGATAGCACAAACCGTGTTTGATTTAGAGTTCCAAATACATGTATCCCTATAGGAGAAAACAGAGTGAAACCTCAAAATGAAAACGGTTACTGCAAAAGAACGGTTTAACCGAGAAGAACGATATTTGGTGATTCAAGTGGTTTTGGTGTACTGATCATTACCTGAAAGAATCATCAAGATATGGTAAAAAAATGTTTGCTGAGATTTCAGGCAACTCGTAGTTTTTTGGAAGCTTGGCAAGCCCTTTCCATCAAAGTGATTTTCGCCAGTCTCTGCTTAGGGCTACATCAACAGCAAACAAACCATAGAGATAGAACTTGAAACTGCTTTATTGTGTCAAGTTTCAAAGAGCTAGCACAAACCGTGTTTGATTTAGAGTTCCAAATACATGTATCCCTATAGGAGAAAACTGAGTGAAACCTAAAAATGAAAACGGTTACTACAAACGAACGGTTTAACCTAGAAGAACGAAATTTGGTGAGCCAAGTGGTTTCGGTGTACTGATCATTACCTGAAAGAATCATCAAGATTGGGTGAAAAAATGTTTGCTGATATTTCAGGCAACTCGTAGTTTTTTGCAAGCTTGGCAACCCCTTTCCATCAAAGTGATTTTCGCCAGTCTCTGCTTAGGGCTACATCAACAGCAAACAAACCATAGAGATAGAACTGGAAACTGCTTTATTGTGTCAAGTTTCAAATTGCTAGCACAAACCGTGTTTGATTTAGAGTTCCAAATACATGTATCCCTATAGGAGAAAACAGAGTGAAACCTAAAAATGAAAACGGTTACTGCAAACGAACGATTTAACCTAGAAGAACGAAATTTGGTGAGCCAAGTGGTTTTGGTGTACTGATCATTACCTGAAAGAATCATCAAGATTGGGTCAAAAAATGTTTGCTGAGATTTCAGGCAACTCGTAGATTTTGGAAGCTTGGCAACACCTTTCCATCAAAGTGATTTTCGCCAGTCTCTGCTTAGGGCTACAACAACAGCAAACAAATCATAGAGATAGAACTTGAAACTGCTTTATTGTGTCAAGTTTCAAACAGCTAGCACAAACCGTCTTTGATTTAGAGTTCCAAATACATGTATCCCTAAAGGAGAAAACAGAGTGAAACCTAAAAATGTAAACGGTTACTGCAAACGAACGGTTTAACCTAGAAGAACGAAATGTGGTGAGCCAAGTGGTTTTGGTGTACTGATCATTACCTGAAAGAATCATCAAGATTCGGTGAAAAAATGTTTGCTGAGATTTCAGGCAACTCGTAGTTTTTTGGAAGCTTGGCAACCCCTTTCCATCAAAGTGATTTTCGCCAGTCTCTGCTTAGGGCTACAACAACAGCAAACAAAGCATAGAGATAGAACTTGAAACTGCTTTATTGTGTCAAGTTTCAAAAAGCTAGCACAAACCGTGTTTGATTTAGAGTTCCAAATACATGTATTCCTATAGGAGAAAACAGAGTGAAACCTAAAAATGAAAACGGTTACAGCAAACGAACGGTTTAACCTAGAAGAACGAAATTTGGTGAGCCAAGTGGTTTTGGTGTACTGATCATTACCTGAAAGAATCATCAAGATTGGGTGAAAAAATGTTTACTGAGATTTCAGGCAACTCGTAGTTTTTTGGAAGCTTGGCAACCCCTTTCCATCAAAGTGATTTTCGCCAGTCTCTGCTTAGGGCTACATCAACAGCAAACAAACCATAGAGATAGAACTTGAAACTGCTTTATTGTGTCAAGTTTCAAATTGCTAGCACAAACCGTGTTTGATTTAGAGTTCCAAATACATGTATCCCTATAGGAGAAAACAGAGTGAAACCTAAAAATGAAAACGGTTACTGCAAACGAACGATTTAACCTAGAAGAACGAAATTTGGTGAGCCAAGTGGTTTTGGTGTACTGATCATTACCTGAAAGAATCATCAAGATTGGGTCAAAAAATGTTTGCTGAGATTTCAGGCAACTCGTAGATTTTGGAAGCTTGGCAACACCTTTCCATCAAAGTGATTTTCGCCAGTCTCTGCTTAGGGCTCCAACAACAGCAAACAAATCATAGAGATAGAACTTGAAACTGCTTTATTGTGTCAAGTTTCAAACAGCTAGCACAAACCGTCTTTGATTTAGAGTTCCAAATACATGTATCCCTAAAGGAGAAAACAGAGTGAAACCTAAAAATGTAAACGGTTACTGCAAACGAACGGTTTAACCTAGAAGAACGAAATTTGGTGAGCCAAGTGGTTTTGGTGTACTGATCATTACCTGAAAGAATCATCAAGATTGGGTGAAAAAATGTTTGCTGAGATTTCAGGCAACTCTTAGTTTTTTGGAAGCTTGGCAACCCCTTTCCATCAAAGTGATTTTCGCCAGTCTCTGCTTAGGGCTACATCAACAGCAAACAAACCATAGAGATAGAACTTGAAACTGCTTTATTGTGTAAACTTTCAAAGAGCTAGTACAAACCGTATTTGATTTAGAGTTCCAAATACATGTATCCCTATAGGAGAAAACAGAGTGAAACGTACAAATGAAAACGGTTACTGCAAACGAACGGTTTAACCTAGAAGAACGAAATTTGGTGAGCCAAGTGGTTTTGGTGTACTGATCATTACCTGAAAGAATCATCAAGATATGGTGAAAAAATGTTTACTGAGATTTCAGGCAACTCGTAGTTTTTTGGAAGCTTGGAAACCCCTTTCCATCTAAGTGATTTTCGCCAGTCTCTGCTTAGGGCTACATCAACAGCAAACAAACCATAGAGATAGAACTTGAAACTGCTTTATTGTGTCAAGTTTCAAAGAGCTAGCACAAACCGTGTTTGATTTAGAGTTCCAAATACATGTATCCCTATAGGAGAAAACAGAGTGAAACCTAAAAATGAAAACGGTTACTGCAGACGAACGGTTTAACCTAGAAGAACGAAATTTGGTGAGCCAAGTGGTTTTGGTGTACTGATCATTACCTGAAAGAATCATCAAGATATGGTGAAAAAATGTTTACTGAGATTTCAGGCAACTCGTAGTTTTTTGGAAGCTTGGAAACCCCTTTCAATCTAAGTGATTTTCGCCAGTCTCTGCTTAGGGCTACATCAACAGCAAACAAACCATAGAGATAGAACTTGAAACTGCTTTATTGTGTCAAGTTTCAAATGCTAGCACAAACCGTGTTTGATTTAGAGTTGCAAATACATGTATCCCTATAGGAGAAAACAGAGTGAAACCTAAAAATGAAAACGGTTACTGCAAACGAACGGTTTAACCTAGAAGAACGAAATTTGGTGAGCCAAGTGGTTTTGGTGTACTGGTCATTACCTGAAAGAATCATCAAGATATGGTGAAAAAATGTTTACTGAGATTTCAGGCAACTCGTAGTTTTTTGGAAGCTTGGAAACCCCTTTCCATCTAAGTGATTTTCGCCAGTCTCTGCTTAGGGCTACATCAACAGCAAACAAACCATAGAGATAGAACTGGAAACTGCTTTATTGTGTCAAGTTTCAAATTGCTAGCACAAACCGTGTTTGATTTAGAGTTGCAAATACATGTATCCCTATAGGAGAAAACAGAGTGAAACCTAAAAATGAAAACGGTTACTGCAAACGAACGGTTTAACCTAGAAGAACGAAATTTGGTGAGCCAAGTGGTTTTGGTGTACTGATCATTACCTGAAAGA
>NW_027523905.1:0-39010 GCF_052094955.1 Ictidomys tridecemlineatus | reverse complement strand
TGAAACCTAAAAATGAAAACGGTTACTGCAAACGAACGGTTAACCTAGAAGAACGAAATTTGGTGAGCCAAGTGGTTTTGGTGTACTGATCATTACCTGAAAGAATCATCAAGATTGGGTGAAAAAATGTTTGCTGATATTTCAGGCAACTCGTAGTTTTTGGAAGCTTGGCAACCCTTTCCATCAAAGTGATTTTCGCCAGTCTCTGCTTAGGGGCTACATCAACAGCAAACAAACCATAGAGATAGAACATGAAGCTGCCTTATTTGTGTCAAGTTTCAAAAGCTAGCACGAACCGTCTTTGATTTAGAGTTCCAAAATACATGTATCCCTATAGGAGAAAACAGAGTGAAACCTAAAAAATGAAAACGGTTACTGCAAACGAACGGTTTAACCAAGAAGAACGAAATGTGGTGAGCAAAGTGGTTTTGGTGTAGTGATCATACCTGCAAGAATCATCAAGATTGGGTGAAAAAATGTTTGCTGATATTTCAGGCATCTCGTAGTTTTGGAAGCTTGGCAACCCCTTTTCATCAAAGTGATTTTCGCCAGTCTCTGCTTAGGGCTACATCAACAGCAAACAAACCATCGAGATAGAACGTGAAACTGCTCTATTTTGTCAAGTTTCAAAGAGCTAGCACAAACCGTCTTTGATTTACAATTCCAAATACATGTATCTATATAGGAAAAAACAGAGTGAAACCTAAAAATGAAACGGTTACTGGAAACGAACGGTTTAAGCTAGAATAACGAAATTTGGTGAGCCAATTGGTTTTGGTGTATTGATCATTACCTGAAAGAATCATCAATATTGGGTGAAAAAATGTTTGCTGATATTTCAGGAAATTCGTAGTTTTTGGAAGCTTGGCAACACCTTTCCATCAAAGTGATTTTCGCCAGTCTCTGCTTAGGGCTACATCAACAGCAAACAAAACCATAGAGATAGAACTTGAAATAGCTTTATTGTGTCAAGTTTCAAAGAGCTAGCACAAACCGTCTTTGATTTAGAGTTCCAAATACCTGTATGTATAAAGGAGAAAACAGAGTGAAACCTAAAAATGAAAACGGTTACTGCAAACGAACTGTTTAACCTAGAAAAGGAAATTTGTGAGCCAAGTGGTTTTGGTGTACTGATCATTACCTGAAAGAATCATCAAGATTGGGTGAAAAAATGTTTGCTGAGATTTCAGGCAACTCGTAGTTTTTGGAAGCTTGGCAACCCCTTGCCATCAAAGTGATTTTCGCCAGTCTCTGCTTAGGGCTAACTCAACAGCAAACAAAGCATGGAGATAGAACTTGAATCAGCTTTATTGTGTCAAGATTAAAATTGCTAGCACAACCGTCTTTGTTTTAGAGTTCCAAATACATGTATCCCTATGGGAGAAAACAGAGTGAAACCTAAAAATGAAAACGGTTACTGAAACGAACAGTTTATCCTAGAAAAACGAAATTTGGTGAGTCAAGTGGTTTTGGTGTACTGATCATTACCTGAAAGAATCATCAAGATTGGGTGAAAAAATGTTTGCTGATATTTCAGGCAACTCGTAGTTTTTGGAAGCTTGGCAACCCCTTTCCATCAAAGTGATTTTCGCAACTCTCTGCTTAGGGCTACATCAACAGCAAACAAACCATAGAGATAGAACTTGAAACTGCTCTATTGTGTTAAGTTTCAAAGAGCTACCACAAACCGTCTTTGATTTAGAGTTTCAAATACATGTATGTATATAGGAGAAAACAGAGTGAAACCTAAAAATGAAAACGGTTACTGCAAACGAACGGTTTAACCTAGAAGAACGAAATTTGGTGAGCCAAGTGGATTTGGTGTACTGATCATTACCTGAAAGAATCATCAAGATTGGGTGAAAAAATGTTTGCTGATATTTCAGGCTACTCGTAGTTTTTTGAAGCTTGCAAACCTTTTCCATCAAAGTGATTTTCGCCAGTCTCTGCTTAGGGGCTACATAAACAGCAAACAAACCATAGAGATAGAACTTGAAACTGCTCTATTGTGTCAAGTTTCAAATTGCTAGCACAAACTGTCTTTGATTTACAGTTCCAACTACATGTATCCCTATAGGAGAAAACAGAGTGAAACCTAAAAATGAAAACGGTTACTGCAAACCGAACGGTTTAACCTAGAAGAACGAAATTTGGTGAGCCAAGTGGTTTTGGTGTACTGATCATTACCTGAGAGAATCATCAAGATTGGGTGAAAAAATGTTTGCTGATATTTCAAACAACTCGTAGTTTTTGGAAGCTTGGCAACCCCTTTCCATCAAAGTGATTTTCGCCAGTCTCTGCTTAGGGCTACATCAACAGCGAACAAACCATAGAGATAGAACAAGAAACTGCCTTAATGTGGTCAAGTTTCAAAAAGCTAGCACGAACCGTCTTTGATTTAGAGTTCCAAATACATGTATCCGTATAGGAGAAAACAGAGTGAAACCTTAAAATGAAAACGGTTTTGTAAACGAACGGTTTAACCAGGAAAAACGAAATTTGGTGAGCCAAGTGGTTTTGGTGTACTGATCATTACCTGAGAGAATCATCAAGATTGGGTGAAAAAAATGTTTGCTGAGATTTCAGCAACTCGTTGTTTTTTGAAGCTTGGCAACCCCTTTCCATCAAAGTGATTTTCGCCAGTCTCTGCTTAGGGCTACATCAACAGCAAAAAACCATAGAGATAGAACTTGAAACTGCTTTATTGTGTCAAGTTTCAAAAAGCTAGCACAAACCGTCTCTGATTTAGAGTTCCAAATACATGTATCCCTATGGGAGAAAACAGAGTGAAACCTAAAAATGAAAACGGTTACTGCAAACGAACGGTTTAACCTAGAAGAACGAAATTTGGTGAGCCAAGTGTTTTGGTGTACTGATCATTACCTGAAAGAATCATTAAGATTGGGTGAAAAAATGTTTGCTGAGATTTCAGGCAACTCGTAGTTTTGGGAAGGTTGGCAACCCCTTGCCATCAAAGTGATTTTCGCCAGTCTCTGCTTAGGGCTACATCAACAGCAAACAAACCATAGAGATAGAACTTGAAACTGCTTTATTGTGTCAAGTTTCAAAGAGCTAGCACAAACCGTCTTTGATTTAGAGTTCCAAATACATGTATTCGTATAGGAGAAAACAGAGTGAAACCTAAAAATGAAAACGGTTACTGCAAACGAACGGTTTAACCTAGAAGAACGAAATTTGGTGAGCCAAGTGGTTTTGGTGTACTGATCATTACCTGAAAGAATCATCAAGATTGGGTGAAAAAATGTTTGCTGATATTTCAGGCAACTCGTAGTTTTTGGAAGTTTGGCAACCCCTTTCCATCAAAGTGATTTTCGCCAGTCTCTGCTTAGGGCTACATCAACAGCAAACAAACCATAGAGATAGAACTTGAAACTGCTTTTTTGTGTCAAGTTTCAAAAAGCTAGCACAAACCGTCTTTGATTTAGAGTTCGAAATACATGTATCCCTATGGGAGAAAACAGAGTGAAACCTAAAAATGAAAACGGTTACTGCAAACGAACGGTTTAACCTAGAAGAACGAAATTTGTTGAGCCAAGTGGTTTTGGTGTACTGATCATTACCTGAAAGAATCATCAAGATTGGGTGAAAAAATGTTTGCTGATATTTCAGGCAACTCATAATTTTTGGAAGCTTGGCAACCCCTTTCCATCAAAGTTATTTTCGCAACTCTCTGCTTAGGGCTACATCAACAGCAAACCAACCATAGAGATAGAACTTGAAAGTGCTTTATTGTGTCAAGTTTCAAAGAGCTACCACAAACTTTCTTTGATTTAGAGTTTCAAAAACATGTATGTATATAGGAGAAAACAGAGTGAAACCTAAAAATGAAAACGGTTACTGCAAACGAACGGTTTCACCTAGAAGAACGAAATTTGGTGAGCCAAGTGGTTTTGGTGTACTGATCTTTACATGCAAGAATCATCAAGATTGGGTGAAAAAATGTTTGCTGATATTTCAGGCAACTCGTAGTTTTTGGAAGGTTGGCAACCCCTTTCCATCAAAGTGATTTTCGCCAGTCTCTGCTTAGGGCTACATCAACAGCAAACAAACCACAGAGATAGAACTTGAAACTGCTTTATTGTGTCAAGTTTCAAAGAGCAAGCACAAACCGTCTTTGATTTAGAGTTCCAAATACATGTATCCGTATAGGAGAAAACAGAGTGAAACCTAAAAATGAAAAAGGTTTTGCAAACGAACGGTTTAACCAGGAAAAACGAAATTTGGTGAGCCAAGTGGTTTTGGTGTACTGATCATTACCTGCAAGAATCATCAAGATTGGGTGAAAAAATGTTTGCTGATATATCAGGCAACTGGTAGTTTTGGGAAGCTTGGCAACCCCTTTCCATCAAAGTGATTTTCGCCAGTCTCTGCTTAGGGCTACATCAACACCAAACAAACCATAGAGATTGAACTTGAAACTGCTTTATTGTGTCAAGTTTCAAATTGCTAGCACAAACCGTCTTTGATTTAGAGTTCCAAATACATGTATCCGTATAGGAGAAAAGAGAGTGAAACCTAAAAATGAAAACGGTTACTGCAAACGAACGGTTTAATCTAGAAGAACGAAATTTGGTGAGCCAAGTGGTTTTGGTGTACTCATCATTACCTGAAAGAATCATCAAGATTGGGTGAAAAAATGTTTGCTGATATTTCAGGCAACTCGTAGTTTTTGGAAGCTTGGCAACCCCTTTCCATCAAAGTGATTTTCGCCAGTCTCTGCTTAGGGCTACATCAACAGCGAACAAACCATAGAGATAGAACAAGAAACTGCCTTATTGTGTCAAGTTTCAAAAAGCTAGCACGAACCGTCTTTGATTTAGAGTTCCAAATACATGTATCCATATAGGAGAAAACAGAGTGAAACCTAAAAATGAAAACGGTTAATGCAAACCAACGGTTTAACCTGAAAAAACGAAATTGGGTGAGCCAAGTGGTTTTGGTGTACTGATCATTACCTGCAAGTATCATCAAGATTGGGTGAAAAAATGTTTGCTGATATTTCAGGCAACTCGTAGTTTTTGAAAGCTTGGCAACCCCTTTCCATCAAAGTGATTTTCGCCAGTCTCTGCTTAGGGCTACATCAACAGCAAACAAACCATAGAGATAGAACTTGAAACTGCTTTATTGTGTCAAGTTTCAAAGAGCAAGCACAAACCGTCTTTGATTTAGAGTTCCAAATACATGTATCTGTATAGGAGAAAACAGAGTGAAACCTAAAAATGAAAACGGTTACTGCAAACGAACGGTTTAACCTCGAAGAACATAATTTGGTGAGCCAAGTGGTTTTGGTGTACTGATCATTACCTGAAAGAATCATCAAGGTTGGGTGAAAAAATGTTTGCTGATATTTCAGGCAACTCGTAGTTTTTGGAAGCTTGGCAACCCCTTTCCATCCAAGTGATTTTCGCCAGTCTCTGCTTAGGGCTACATCAACAGCAAACAAACCATAGAGATAGAAGTTGAAACTGTTTTATTGTGTCAAGTTTCAAAGAGCTAGCACAAACCGTCTTTGATTTAGAGTTCCAAATGCATGTATCCCTATAGGAGAAAACAGAGTGAAACCTAAAAATGAAAACGGTTACTGCAAACGAACGGTTTAACATAGAAGAACGAAATTTGGTGAGCCAAGTGGTTTTGGTGTACTGATCATTATCGGAAAGAATGATCAAGATTGGGTAAAAAAATGTTTGCCGATTTTTCAGGCAACTCGTAGTTTTTGGAAGCTTGGCAACCCCTTTCCATCAAAGTGATTTTCGCCAGTCTCTGCTTAGGGCTACATCAACAGCGAACAAACCATAGAGATAGAACAAGAAACTGCCTTATTGTGTCAAGTTTCAAAAATCTAGCACGAACCGTCTTTGATTTACATTTCCAAATACATGTATCCCTATAGGAGAAAACAGAGTGAAACCTAAAAATGAAAACGGTTACTGCAAACGAACGGTTTAACCTGGAAAAACGAAATTGGGTGAGCCAAGTGGTTTTGGTGTACTGATCATTACCTGCAAGAATCATCAAGATTGGGTGAAAAAATGTTTGCTGATATTTCAGGCAACTCGTAGTTTTTGAAGCTTGGCAACCCCTTTCCATCAAAGTGATTTTCGCCAGTCTCTGCTTAGGGCTACATCAACAGCAAACAAACCATAGAGATAGAACTTGAAACTGTTTTATTGTGTCAAGTTTCAAAGAGCTAGCACAAACCGTCTTTGATTTAGAGTTCCAAATGCATGTATCCGTATAGGAGAAAACAGAGTGAAACCTAAAAATGAAAACGGTTACTGCAAACGAACGGTTTAACCTAGAAGAACGAAATTTGGTGAGCCAAGTGGTTTTGGTGTACTGATCATTACCTGAAAGAATCATCAAGATTGGGTGAAAAAATGTTTGCCGATATTTCAGGCAACTCGTAGTTTTTGGAAGCTTGGCAACCCCTATCCATCAAAGTGATTTTCGCCAGTCTCTGCTTAGGGATACATCAACAGCGAACAAACCATAGAGATAGAACAAGAAACTGCCTTATTGTGTCAAGTTTCAAAAATCTAGCACGAACCGTCTTTGATTTACATTTCCAAATACATGTATCCCTATAGGAGAAAACAGAGTGAAACCTAAAAATGAAAACGGTTACTGCAAACGAACGGTTTAACCTGGAAAAACGAAATTTGGTGAGCCAAGTGGTTTTGGTGTACTGATCATTACCTGCAAGAATCATCAAGATTGGGTGAAAAAATGTTTGCTGATATTTCAGGCAACTCGTAGTTTTTGAAGCTTGGCAACCCCTTTCCATCAAAGTGATTTTCGCCAGTCTCTGCTTAGGGCTACATCAACAGCAAACAAACCATAGAGATAGAACTTGAAACTGTTTTATTGTGTCAAGTTTCAAAGAGCTAGCACAAACCGTCTTTGATTTAGAGTTCCAAATGCATGTATCCGTATAGGAGAAAACAGAGTGAAACCTAAAAATGAAAACGGTTACTGCAAACGAACGGTTCAACCTAGAAGAACGAAATTTGGTGAGCCAAGTGGTTTTGGTGTACTGATCATTACCTGAAAGAATCATCAAGATTGGGTTGAAAAAATGTTTGCCGATATTTCAGGCAACTCGTAGTTTTTGGAAGCTTGGCAACCCCTATCCATCAAAGTGATTTTCGCCAGTCTCCTGCTTAGGGCTACATCAACAGCGAACAAACCATAGAGATAGAACAAGAAACTGCCTTGTTGTGTCAAGTTTCAAAAATCTAGCATGAACCGTCTTTGATTTAGAGTTCCAAATACATGTATCCGTATAGGAGAAAAGAGAGTGAAACCTAAAAATGAAAAACGGTTACTGCAAACGAACGGTTTAATCTAGAAGAACGAAATTTGGTGAGCCAAGTGGTTTTGGTGTACTCATCATTACCTGAAAGAATCATCAAGATTGGGTGAAAAAATGTTTGCTGATATTTCAGGCAACTCGTAGTTTTTGGAAGCTTGGCAACCCTTTCCATCAAAGTGATTTTCGCCAGTCTCTGCTTAGGGCTACATCAACAGCGAACAAACCATAGAGATAGAACAAGAAACTGCCTTATTGTGTCAAGTTTCAAAAAGCTAGCACGAACCGTCTTTGATTTAGAGTTCCAAATACATGTATCCATATAGGAGAAAACAGAGTGAAACCTAAAAAATTGAAAACTGGTTAATGCAAACCAACGGTTTAACCTGAAAAAACGAAATTGGGTGAGCCAAGTGGTTTTGGTGTACTGATCATTACCTGCAAGTATCATCAAGATTGGGTGAAAAAATGTTTGCTGATATTTCAGGCAACTCGTAGTTTTTGAAAGCTTGGCAACCCCTTTCCATCAAAGTGATTTTCGCCAGTCTCTGCTTAGGGCTACATCAACAGCAAACAAACCATAGAGATAGAACTTGAAACTGCTTTATTGTGTCAAGTTTCAAAGAGCAAGCACAAACCGTCTTTGATTTAGAGTTCCAAATACATGTATCTGTATAGGAGAAAACAGAGTGAAACCTAAAAATGAAAACGGTTACTGCAAACGAACGGTTTAACCTCGAAGAACATAATTTGGTGAGCCAAGTGGTTTTGGTGTACTGATCATTACCTGAAAGAATCATCAAGGTTGGGTGAAAAAATGTTTGCTGATATTTCAGGCAACTCGTAGTTTTTGGAAGCTTGGCAACCCCTTTCCATCCAAGTGATTTTCGCCAGTCTCTGCTTAGGGCTACATCAACAGCAAACAAACCATAGAGATAGAAGTTGAAACTGTTTTATTGTGTCAAGTTTCAAAGAGCTAGCACAAACCGTCTTTGATTTAGAGTTCCAAATGCATGTATCCTATAGGAGAAAACAGAGTGAAACCTAAAAATGAAAACGGTTACTGCAAACGAACGGTTTAACATAGAAGAACGAAATTTGGTGAGCCAAGTGGTTTTGGTGTACTGATCATTATCGGAAAGAATGATCAAGATTGGGTAAAAAAAATGTTTGCCGATTTTTCAGGCAACTCGTAGTTTTTGGAAGCTTGGCAACCCCTTTCCATCAAAGTGATTTTCGCCAGTCTCTGCTTAGGGCTACATCAACAGCGAACAAACCATAGAGATAGAACAAGAAACTGCCTTATTGTGTCAAGTTTCAAAAATCTAGCACGAACCGTCTTTGATTTACATTTCCAAATACATGTATCCCTATAGGAGAAAACAGAGTGAAACCTAAAAATGAAAACGGTTACTGCAAACGAACGGTTTAACCTGGAAAAACGAAATTGGGTGAGCCAAGTGGTTTTGGTGTACTGATCATTACCTGCAAGAATCATCAAGATTGGGTGAAAAAATGTTTGCTGATATTTCAGGCAACTCGTAGTTTTTGAAGCTTGGCAACCCCTTTCCATCAAAGTGATTTTCGCCAGTCTCTGCTTAGGCTACATCAACAGCAAACAAACCATAGAGATAGAACTTGAAACTGTTTTATTGTGTCAAGTTTCAAAGAGCTAGCACAAACCGTCTTTGATTTAGAGTTCCAAATGCATGTATCCGTATAGGAGAAAACAGAGTGAAACCTAAAATGAAAACGGTTACTGCAAACGAACGGTTTAACCTAGAAGAACGAAATTTGGTGAGCCAAGTGGTTTTGGTGTACTGATCATTACCTGAAAGAATCATCAAGATTGGGTGAAAAAATGTTTGCCGATATTTCAGGCAACTCGTAGTTTTTGGAAGCTTGGCAACCCTATCCATCAAAGTGATTTCGCCAGTCTCTGCTTAGGGATACATCAACAGCGAACAAACCATAGAGATAGAACAAGAAACTGCCTTATAGTGTCAAGTTTCAAAAATCTAGCACGAACCGTCTTTGATTTACATTTCCAAATACATGTATCCTATAGGAGAAAACAGAGTGAAACCTAAAAATGAAAACGGTTACTGCAAACGAACGGTTTAACCTGGAAAAACGAAATTTGGTGAGCCAAGTGGTTTTGGTGTACTGATCATTACCTGCAAGAATCATCAAGATTGGGTGAAAAAATGTTTGCTGATATTTCAGGCAACTCGTAGTTTTTGAAGCTTGGCAACCCCTTTCCATCAAAGTGATTTTCCGCCAGTCTCTGCTTAGGGCTACATCAACAGCAAACAAACCATAGAGATAGAAACTTGAAACTGTTTTATTGTGTCAAGTTTCAAAGAGCTAGCACAAACCGTCTTTGATTTAGAGTTCCAAATGCATGTATCCGTATAGGAGAAAACAGAGTGAAACCTAAAAATGAAAACGGTTACTGCAAACGAACGGTTCAACCTAGAAGAACGAAATTTGGTGAGCCAAGTGGTTTTGGTGTACTGATCATTACCTGAAAGAATCATCAAGATTGGGTGAAAAAATGTTTGCCGATATTTCAGGCAACTCGTAGTTTTTGGAAGCTTGGCAACCCTATCCATCAAAGTGATTTTCGCCAGTCTCTGCTTAGGCTACATCAACAGCGAAACAAACCATAGAGATAGAACAAGAAACTGCCTTGTTGTGTCAAGTTTCAAAAATCTAGCATGAACCGTCTTTGATTTAGAGTTCCAAATACATGTATCCCTATAGGAGAAAACAGAGTGAAACCTAAAAATGAAAACGGTTACTGCAAACGAACGGTTTAACCTGGAAAAAGGAAATTTGGTGAGCCAAGTGGTTTTGGTGTACTGATCATTACCTGCAATAATCATCAAGATTGGGTGAAAAAATGTTTGCTGATATTTCAGGCAACTCGTAGTTTTTGGAAGCTTGGCAACCACTTTCCATCAAAGTGATTTTCGCCAGTCTCTGCTTAGGGCTACATCAACAGCAAACAAACCATAGAGATAGAAATTGAACTGTTTTATTGTGTCAAGTTTCAAAGAGCTAGCACAAACCGTCTTTGATTTAGAGTTCCAAATGCATGTATCCCTATAGGAGAAAACAGAGTGAAACCTAAAAATGAAAACGGTTACTGCAAACGAACGATTTCACCTAGAAGAACGAAATTTGGTGAGCCAAGTGGTTTTGGTATACTGATCATTACCTGAAAGAATCATCAAGATTGGGTGAAAAAATGTTTGCTGATATTTCAGGCAACTCGTAGTTTTTGGAAGCTTGGCAACCCCTTTCCATCAAAGTGATTTTTGCCAGTCTCTGCTTAGGGGCTACATCAACAGCAAACAAACCATAGAGATAGAACTTGAACCTGCTCTATTGTGTCAAGTTTCAAAGAGCTACCTCAAACCGTCTTTGATTTAGAGTTCCAAATACATGTATGTATAAAGGAGAAAACAGAGTGAAACCTAAAAATGAAAACGGTTACTGCAAACGAACTGTTTAACCTAGAAAAAGGAAATTTGGTGAGCCAAGTGGTTTTGGTGTACTGATCATTACCTGAAAGAATCATCAAGATTGGGTGAAAAAATGTTTGCTGATATTTCAGGCAACTCGTAGTTTTGAAGCTTGGCAACCCTTTAAATCAAAGTGATTTTCGCCAGTCTCTGCTTAGGGCTACATCAACAGCAAAAAAACCATAGAGATAGAATTTGAAACTGTTTTATTGTGTCAAGTTTCAAAGAGCTAGCACAAACCGTCTTTGATTTAGAGTTCCAAATGCATGTATCCGTATAGGAGAAAACAGAGTGAAACCTAAAAATGAAAACGGTTACTGCAACGAACGGTTTAACCTAGAGAACGAAATTTGGTGAGCCAAGTGGTTTTGGTGTACTGATCATTACCTGAAAGAATCATCAAGATTGGGTGAAAAAATGTTTGCCGATATTTCAGGCAACTCGTAGTTTTTGGAAGCTTGGCAACCCCTATCCATCAAAGTGATTTTCGCCAGTCTCTGCTTAGGGCTACATCAACAGCGAACAAACCATAGAGATAGAACAAGAAACTGCCTTGTTGTGTCAAGTTTCAAAAATCTAGCACGAACCGTCTTTGATTTAGAGTTCCAAATACATGTATCCCTACAGGAGAAAACAGAGTGAAACCTAAAAATGAAAACGGTTACTGCAAACGAACGGTTTAACCTGGAAAAAGGAAATTTGGTGAGCCAAGTGGTTTTGGTGTACTGATCATTACCTGCAATAATCATCAAGATTGGGTGAAAAATGTTTGCTGATATTTCAGGCAACTCGTAGTTTTTGGAAGCTTGGCAACCACTTTCCATCAAAGTGATTTTCGCCAGTCTCTGCTTAGGGCTACATCAACAGCAAACAAACCATAGAGATAGAAATTGAAACTGTTTTATTGTGTCAAGTTTCAAAGAGGTAGCACAACCGTCTTTGATTTAGAGTTCCAAATGCATGTATCCCTATAGGAGAAAACAGAGTGAAACCTAAAAATGAAAACGGTTACTGCAAACGAACGATTTCACCTAGAAGAACGAAATTTGGTGAGCCAAGTGGTTTTGGTGTACTGATCATTACCTGAAAGAATCATCAAGATTGGGTGAAAAAATGTTTGCTGATATTTCAGGCAACTCGTAGTTTTTGGAAGCTTGGCAACCCCTTTCCATCAAAGTGATTTTTGCCAGTCTCTGCTTAGGGCTACATCAACAGCAAACAAACCATAGAGATAGAACTTGAACCTGCTCTATTGTGTCAAGTTTCAAAGAGCTACCACAAACCGTCTTTGATTTAGAGTTCCAAATACATGTATGTATAAAGGAGAAAACAGAGTGAAACCTAAAAATGAAAACGGTTACTGCAAACGAACTGTTTAACCTAGAAAAAGGAAATTTGGTGAGCCAAGTGGTTTTGGTGTACTGATCATTACCTGAAAGAATCATCAAGATTGGGTGAAAAATGTTTGCTGATATTTCAGGCAACTCGTAGTTTTTGGAAGCTTGGCAACCCTTTAAATCAAAGTGATTTTCGCCAGTCTCTGCTTAGGGCTACATCAACAGCAAAAAACCATAGAGATAGAATTTGAAACTGCTTTATTGTGTCAAGTTTCAAAAGCTAGCACAAACCGTCTTTGATTTAGAGTTCAAATACATGTATCCCTATAGGAGAAAAACAGAGTGAAACTAAAAATGAAAACGGTTACTGCAAACGAACGGTTTTAACCTAGAAGAACGAAATTTGGTGAGCCAAGTGGTTTTGGTGTACTGATCATTACCTGAAAGAATCATCAAGATTGGGTGAAAAAATGTTTGCTGATATTTCAGGCAACTCGTAGTTTTTGGAAGCTTGGCAACCCCTTTCCATCAAAGTGATTTTCGCCAGTCTCTGCTTAGGGCTACATCAACAGCAAACAAACCATAGAGATAGAACATGAAGCTGCCTTATTGTGTCAAGTTTCAAAAAGCTAGCACGAACCGTCTTTGATTTAGAGTTTCCAAATACATGTATCCCTATAGGAGAAAACAGAGTGAAACCTAAAAATGAAAACGGTTACTGCAAACGAACGGTTTAACCAAGAAGAACGAAATGTGGTGAGCAAAGTGGTTTTGGTGTAGTGATCATTACCTGCAAGAATCATCAAGATTGGGTGAAAAAATGTTTGCTGATATTTCAGGCATCTCGTAGTTTTGGAAGCTTGGCAACCCCTTTTCATCAAAGTGATTTTCGCCAGTCTCTGCTTAGGGCTACATCAACAGCGAACAAACCATAGAGATAGAACAAGAAACTGCCTTATTGTGTCAAGTTTCAAAAAGCTAGCACGAACCGTCTTTGATTTAGAGTTCCAAATACATGTATCCCTATATGAGAAAACAGAGTGAAACCTAAAAATGAAAACGGTTACTGCAAACGAACGGTTTAACCTGGAAAAACGAAATTTGGTGAGCCTAGTGGTTTTGGTGTACTGATCATTACCTGCAAGAATCATCAAGATTGGGTGAAAAAATGTTTGCTGATATTTTAGGGAACTCGAAGTTTTTGGAAGCTTGGCAACCCTTTCCATCAAAGTGATTTTCGCCAGTCTCTGCTTAGGGCTACATCAACAGCAAACAAACCATAGAGATAGAACTTGAAACTGCTCTATTGTGTCATGTTTCAAAGAGCTAGCACAACCGTCTTTGATTTAGAGTTCCAATACATGTATCCGTATAGGAGAAAACAGAGTGAAACCTAAAAATGAAAACGGTTACTGCAAACGAACGGTTTAACCTAGAAGAACGAAATTTGGTGAGCCAAGTGGTTTTGGTGTACTGATCATTACCTGAAAGAATCATCAAGATTGGGTGAAAAAATGTTTGCTGATTTTTCAGGCAACTCGTAGTTTTGAAAGCTTGGCAAACCCTTTTCATCAAAGTGATTTTTGCCAGTCTCTGCTTAGGGCTACATCAACAGCAAACAAACCATAGAGATAGAACTTGAAACTGTTCTATTGTGTCAAGTTTCAAAGAGCTAGCACAAACCGTCTTTTATTTAGAGTTCCAAATACATGTATCTATATAGGAGAAAACAGAGTGAAACCTAAAAAATGAAAACGGTTACTGCAAACGAACGGATTAAGCTAGAAGAACGAAATTTGGTGAGCCAAGTGGTTTTGGTGTACTGATCATTACCTGAAAGAATCATCAAGATTGCTTGAAAAAATGTTCGCTGATATTTCAGGCAACTCGTAGTTTTTGGAAGCTTGGCAACCCCTTTCCATTAAAGTGATTTTCTCCGGTCTCTGCTTAGGGCTACAACAACAGCAAACAAACCATAGAGATAGAACTTGAAACTGCTTTATGGTGTCAAGTTTCAAAAAGCTAGCACAAACCGTCTTTGATTTAGTGTTACAAATACATGTATCCGTATAGGAGAAAACAGAGTGAAACCTAAAAATGAAAACGGTTACTGCAAACGAACGGTTTAACCTAGAAGAACGAAATTTTGGTGAGCCAAGTGGTTTTGGTGTACTGATCATTACCTGCAAGAATCATCAAGATTGGGTGAAAAAATGTTTGCTGATATTTCAGGCAACTCGTAGTTTTTGGAAGCTTGGCAACCCCTTTCCATCAAAGTGATTTTCGCCAGTCTCTGCTTAGGGCTACATCAACAGCAAACAAACCATAGATATAGAACTTGAAACTGCTCTATTGTGTCAAGTTTCAAAGAGCTAGCACAAACCGTCTTTGATTTACAGTTCCAAATACATGTATCTATATAGGAGAAAACAGAGTCAAACCTAAAAATGAAAACGGTTACTGGAAACGAACGGTTTAAGGTAGAAGAACGAAATTTGGTGAGACAAGTGTTTTTGGTGTATTGATCATTACCTGAAAGAATCATCAAGATTGGGTGAAAAAATGTTTGCTGAGATTTCAGGCAACTCGTAGTTTTTGGAAGCTTGGCAACCCCTTTCCATCAAAGTAATTTTCGCCAGTCTCTGCTTAGGGCTACATCAACAGCGAACAAACCATCGAGATAGAACAAGAAACTGCCTTATTGTGTCAAGTTTCAAAAAGCTAGCACGAACCGTCTTTGATTTAGAGTTCCAAATACATGTATCCCTATAGAAGAAAACAGGGTGAAACCTAAAAATGAAAACGGTTACTGCAAACGAACGGTTTAACCTGGAAAAACGAAATTTGGTGAGCCAAGTGGTTTTGGTGTACTGATCATTACCTGCAAGAATCATCAAGATTGGGTGAAAAAATGTTTGCTGATATTTCAGGCAACTCGTAGTTTTTGGAAGCTTGGCAACCCTTTCCATCAAAGTGATTTTCGCCAGTCTCTGCTTAGGGCTACATCAACAGCAAACAAACCATAGTGATAGAACTTGAAACTGCTTTAGTGTGTCAAGTTTCAAAGAGGTAGTACAAACCGTCTTTGATTTAGAGTTCCAAATACATGTATTCCTGTAGGAGAAAACAGAGTGAAACCTAAAAATGAAAACGGTTACTGCAAACGAACGGTTTAACCTAGAAGAACGAAATTTGGTGAACCAAGTGGTTTTGGTGTACTGATCATTACCTGCAAGAATCATCAAGATTGGGTGAAAAAATGTTTGCTGATATTTCAGGCAACTCGTAGTTTTTGGAAGCTTGGCAACCCCTTTCCATCAAAGTGATTTTAGCAAGTCTCTGCTTAGGGCTACATCAACAGCAAACAAACCATAGAAATAGAACTTGAACTGCTCTATTTTGTCAAGTTGCAAAGAGCTAGCACAAACCGTCCTTTGATTTACAGTTCCAAATACATGTATCTATATAGGAGAAAACAGAGTGAAACCTAAAAATGAAAACGGTTACTGCAAACGAACGGTTTAAGCTAGAAGACAGAAATTTGGTGAGCCAAGTAGTTTTGGTGTATTGATCATTATCTGAAAGAATCATCAAGATTGGTTGAAAAAATGTTTGCTGATATTTCAGGCAACTCGTAGTTTTTGGAAGCTTGGCAACCCCTTTCCATCAAAGTGATTTTTGCCAGTCTCTGCTTAGGGCTACATCAACAGCGAACAAACCATAAAGATAGAACAAGAAACTGCCTTATTGTGTCAAGTTTCAAAAAGCTAGCACGAACCGTCTTTGATTTAGAGTTCCAAATACATGTATCCCTATAGGAGAAAACAGAGTGAAACCTAAAAATGAAAACGGTTACTGCAAACGAACGGTTTAACCTGGAAAAACGAAATTTGGTGAGCCTAGTGGTTTTGGTGTACTGATCATTACCTGCAAGAATCATCAAGATTGGGTGAAAAAATGTTTGCTGATATTTTAGGGAACTCGTAGTTTTTGGAAGCTTGGCAACCCTTTCCATCAAAGTGATTTTCGCCAGTCTCTGCTTAGGGCTACATCAACAGCAAACAAACCATAGAGATAGAACTTGAAACTGCTTTATTGTGTCCAAGTTTCAAATTGCTAGCACAAACCGTCTTTGATTTAGAGTTCCAAATACATGTATCCGTATAGGAGAAAACAGAGTGAAACCTAAAAATGAAAACGGTTACTGCAAACGAACGGTTTAACCTAGAAGAACGAAATTTGGTGAGTCAAGTGGTTTTAGTGTACTGATCATTACCTGCAAGAATCATCAAGATTGGGTGAAAAAATGTTTGCGGATATTTCAGGCAACTCGTAGTTTTTGGAAGCTTGGCAACCCCTTTCCATCAAAGTGATTTTCGCCAGTCTCTGCTTAGGGCTACATCAACAGCAAACAAACCATAGAGATAGAACTTGAAACTGCTTTATTGTGTCAAGTTTTCAAATTGCTAGCACAAACCGTCTTTGATTTAGAGTTCCAAATACATGTATCCATATAGGAGAATACAGAGTGAAACCTAAAATGAAAACGGTTACTGCAAACGAACGGTTTAACATAGAAGAACGAAATTTGGTGAGCCAAGTGGTTTTGGTGTACTGATCATTACCTGAAAGATTCATCAATATTGGGTGAAAAAATGTTTGCTGATATTTCAGGCAACTCATAGTTTTTGGAAGCTTGGCAACCCTTTTCCATCAAAGTGATTTTCCGCCAGTTTCTGCTTAGGAGCTACATCAACAGAGAACAAACCATAGAGATAGAACAAGAAACTGCCTTATTGTGTCAAGTTCCAAAAAGCTAGCACGAACCGTCTTTGATTTTAGAGTTCCAAATACATGTATCCCTATAGGAGAAAACAGAGTGAAACCTAAAAATGAAAACGGTTACTGCAAACGAACGGTTTAACCTGGAAAAACGAAATTTGGTGAGTCAAGTGGTTTTGGTGTACTGATCATTACCTGCAAGAATCATCAAGATTGGGTGAAAAAATGTTTGCTGATATTTCAGGCAACTCGTAGTTTTTGGAAGCTTGGCAACCCCTTTCCATTAAAGTGATTTTCGCCAGTCTCTGCTAGGGCTACATCAACAGCAAACAAACCATAGAGATAGAACTTGAAACTGCTCTATTGTGTCAAGTTTCAAAGAACTAGCACAAACCGTCTTTTATTTAGAGTTCCAAATACATGTATCTATATAGGAGAAAAACAGAGTGAAAACCTAAAAATGAAAACGGTTACTGTAAACGAACGGTTTAAGCTAGAAGAACGAAATTTGGTGAGCCAAGTGGTTTTGGTGTACTGATCATTACCTGAAAGCATCATCAAGATTGGGTGAAAAAATGTTTGCTGATATTTCAGGAAACTCGTAGTTTTTGGAAGCTTGGCAACCCCTTTCCATCAAAGAGATTTTCGCCAGTCTCTGCTTAGGGCTACATCAACAGCAAACAAACCATCGAGAAGGAACTTGAAACTGCTCTATTGTGTCAAGTTTCAAAGAGCCAGCACAAACCGTCTTTGATTTAGAGTTCCAAATACATGTATCCGTATAGGAGAAAACAGAGTGAAACCTAAAAATGAAACGGTTACTGCAAACGAACGGTTTAACCTACAAGAACGAAATTTAATGAGCCAAGTGGTTTTTGTGTACTGATCATTACCTGAAAAAATCATCAAGATTGGGTGAAAAAATGTTTGCTTATATCTCAGGCAACTCGTAGTTTTTGGAAGCTTGGCAACCCCTTTCCATCAAAGTGATTTTCGCCAGTCTCTGCTTAGGGCTACATCAACAGCAAACAAACCATCGAGAAGGAACTTGAAACTGCTCTATTGTGTCAAGTTTCAAAGAGCTAGCACAAACCGTCTTTGATTTAGTGTTCCAAATACATGTATCTATATAGGAGAAAACAGAGTGAAACATAAAAATGAAAACGGTTACTTGCAAACGAACGGTTTAAGCTAGAAGAACGAAATTTGGTGAGCCAAGTGGTTTTGGTGTACTGATCATTACCTGAAAGACTCATCAAGATTGGGTGAAAAAATGTTTGCTGATATTTCAGGCAACTCGTAGTTTTTTGAAGATGGCGACCCCATTTCATCAAAGTGATTTTGCCAGACTCTGCTTAGGGCTACATCAACAGCAAACAACCCATAGAGATAGAACTTGAAACTGCTCTATTGTGTCAAGTTTCAAAGAGCTAGCACAAACCGTCTGTTATTTAGAGTTCCAAATACATGTATCTATATAGGAGAAAACAGAGTGAAACCTAAAAATGAAAACGGTTACTGCAAATGAACGGTTTAAGCTAGAAGAACGAATTTGGTGATCCATGTGGTTTTGGTGTACTGATCATTACCTGAAAGAATCATCAAGATTGGGTGAAAAAATGTTTGCTGATATTTCAGGCAACTCGTAGTTTTTGGAAGCTTGGCAACCCCTTTCCATCAAAGTGATTTTCGCCAGTCTCTGCTTAGGGCTATATCAACAGCAAACAAACCATAGAGATAGAACTTGAAACTGCTCTATTGTGTCAAGTTTCAAAGAGCTAGCACAAACCGTCTTTGATTTAGAGTTCCAAATACATGTATCTATATAGGAGAAAACAGAGTGAAACCTAAAAATGAAAACGGTTACTGCAAACGAACGGTTTAAGCTAGAAGAACGAAATTTGGTGAGCCAAGTGGTTTTGGTGTACTGATAATTACCTGAAAGAATCATCAAGATTGGGTGAAAAAATGTTTGCTGATATTTCAGGCAACTCGTAGTTTTTGGAAGCTTGGCAACCCCTTTCCATCAAAGTGATTTTCGCCAGTCTCTGCTTAGGGCTACATCAACTGCAAACAAACCATAGAGATAGAACTTGAAACTGCTCTATTGTGTCAAGTTTCAAAGAGCTAGCACAAACCGTCTTTGATTTAGAGTTCCAAATACATGTATCCGTATAGGAGGAAACAGAGTGAAACCTAAAAATCAAAACGGTTACTGCAAACGAACGGTTTAACCTAGAAGAACGAAATTTGGTGAGCCAAGTGGTTTTGGTGTACTGATCATTACCTGCAAGCATCATCAAGATGGGGTGAAAAAATGTTTGCTGATATCTCAGGCACACCGTAGTTTTTGGAAGCTTGGCAACCCCTTTCCATCAAAGTGATTTTTGCCAGTCTCTGCTTAAGGCTACATCAACAGCAAACAAACCATAGAGATAGAACTTGAAAACTGCTCTATTGTGTCAAGTTTCAAAGAGCTAGCACAAACCGTGTTTGATTTAGAGTTCCAAATACATGTATCCGTATAGGAGAAAATAGAGTGAAACCTAAAAATGAAAACGGTTACTGCAAACGAACGGTTAGAAGAACGAAATTTGGTGAGCCAAGTGGTTTTGGTGTACTGATCATTACCTGCAAGCATCATCAAGATTGGGTGAAAAAATGTTTGCAGGTATCTCAGGCAACTCGTAGTTTTTGGAAGCTTGGAAACCCCTTTCCATCAAAGTGATTTTCGCCAGTCTCTGCTTAAGGCTACATCAACAGCAAACAAACCATAGAGATAGAACATGAAACTGCTCTATTGTGTCAAGTTTCAAAGAGCTAGCACAAACCGTGTTTGATTTAGAGTTCCAAATACATGTATCCGTATAGGAGAAAACAGAGTGAAACCTGAAAATGAAAACGGTTTACTGCAAACGAATGGTTTAAGCTAGAAGAATGAAATTTGGTGAGCCAAGTGGTTTTGGTGTACTGATCATTACCTGAAAGAATCATCAAGATTGGGTGAAAAAATGTTTGCTGATATTTCAGGCAACTCGTAGTTTTTGGAAGCTTGGCAACCCCTTTCTATCAAAGTGATTTTCGCCAGTCTCTGCTTAGGGCTACATCAACAGCAAACAAACCATAGAGATAGAACTTGAAACTGCTCTATTGTGTCAAGTTTCAAAGAGCTAGCACAAACCGTCTTTGATTTAGAGTTCCAAATACATGTATCCCTATAGGAGAAAACAGAGTGAAACATAAAAATGAAAACGGTTACTGCAAACGAACGGTTTAACCTAGAAGAACGAAATTTAATGAGCCAAGTGGTTTTGGTGTACTGATCATTACCTGAAAGAATCATCAAGATTGGGTGAAAAAATGTTTGCTGAGATTTCAGGCAACTCGTAGTTTTTGGAAGCTTGGCAACCCCCTTTCCATCAAAGTGATTTTAGCCAGTCTCTGCTTAGGGCTACATCAACAGCAAACAAACCATAGAGATAGAACTTGAAACTGCTCTATTGTGTCAAGTTTCAAAGAGCTAGCACAAACCGTCTTTGATTTAGAGTTCCAAATACATGTATCTATATAGGAGAAAACAGAGTGAAACCTAAAAATGAAAACGGTTACTGCAAATGAATGGTTTAAGCTAGATGAACGAAATTTGGTGAGCCAAGTGGTTTTGGTGTACTGATCATTACCTAAAAGAATCATCAAGATTGGGTGAAAAAATGTTTGCTAATATTTCAGGCAACTCGTAGTTTTTGGAAGCTTGGCAACCCCTTTCCATCAAAGTGATTTTCGCCAGTCTCTGCTTTGGGCTACATCAACAGCAAACAAACCATAGAGATAGAACTTGAAACTGCTCTATTGTGTCAAGTTTCAAAGAGCTAGCACAAACCGTCTTTGATTTAGAGTTCCAAATACATGTATCCCTATAGGAAAAAACAGAGTGAAACCTAAAAATGAAAACAGTTACTGCAAACGAACGGTTTAACCTGTAAGAACGAAATTTGGTGAGCCAAGTGGTTTTGGTGTACTGATCATTACCTGCAAGCATCATCAAGATTGGGTGAAAAAATGTTTGCTGAGATTTCAGGCAATTCATAGTTTTTAGAAGCTTGGCAACCCCTTTCCATCAAAGTGATTTTCGCCAGTCTCTGCTTAGGGCTACATCAACAGCAAACAAACCATCGAGAAGGAAATTGAAACTGCTCTATTGTGTCAAGTTTCAAAGAGCTAGCACAAACCGTCCTTGATTTAGAGTTCCAAATACATGTATCTATATAGGAGAAAACAGAGTGAAACCTAAAAATGAAAACGGTTACTGCAAACGAACGGTTTAAGCTAGAAGAACGAAATTTTGTGAGCCAAGTCGATTTGGTGTACTGATCATTACCTGAAAGATTCATCAAGATTGGGTGAAAAAATGTTTGCTGATATTTCAGGCAACTCGTAGTTTTTGGAAGCTTGGCAACCCGTTTTCATCAAAGTGATTTTCGCCAGTCTCTGCTTAGGGCTACATCAACAGCAAACAAACCATAGAGATAGAACTTGAAACTGCTCTATTGTGTCAAGTTTCAAAGAGCTAGCACAAACCGTCTTTGATTTAGAGTTCCAAATACATGTATCTATATAGGAGAAAACAGAGTGAAACCTAAAAATGAAAACGGTTACTGCAAATGAACGGTTTAAGCTAGAAGAACGAAATTTGGTGAGCCAAGTGGTTTTGGTGTACTGATCATTACCTGAAAGAATCATCAAGATTGGGTGAAAAAATGTTTGCTGAGATTTCAGGCAACTCGTAGTTTTTGGAAGCTTGGCAACCCCTTTCCATCAAAGTGATTTTCGCCAGTCTCTGCTTTGGGCTACATCAACAGCAAACAAACCATAGAGATAGAACTTGAAACTGCTCTATTGTGTTAAGTTTCAAAGAGCTAGCACAAACCGTCTTTTATTTAGAGTTCCAAATACATGTATCCCTATAGGAAAAAACAGAGTGAAACCTAAAAATAAAAACAGTTACTGCAAACGAACGGTTTAACCTGGAAGAACGAAATTTGGTGAGCCAAGTGGTTTTGGTGTACTGATCATTACCTGCAAGCATCAACAAGATTGGGTGAAAAAATGTTTGCTGATATTTCAGGCAACTCGTAGTTTTTGGAAGCTTGGTAACCCCTTTCCATCTAAGTTATTTTCGCCAGTCTCTGCTTAGGGCTACATCAACAGCAAACAAACCATAGAGATAGAACTTGAAACTGCTCTATTGTGTCAAGTTTCAAAGAGCTAGCACAAACCGTCTTTGATTTAGAGTTCCAAATACATGTATCCATATAGGAGAAAACAGAGTGAAACCTAAAAATGAAAACGGTTACTGCAAACGAACGGTTTAACCTGGAAGAACGAAATTTGGTGAGCCAAGGGGTTTTGGTGTACTGATCATTACCTGAAAGAATCATCAAGATTGGGTGAAAAAATGTTTGCCGATATTTCAGGCAACTCGTAGTTTTTGGAAGCTTGGCAACCCCTTTCCATCAAAGTGATTTTCGCCAGTCTCTGCTTTGGGCTACATCAACAGCAAACAAACCATAGAGATAGAACTTGAAACTGCTCTATTGTGTCAAGTTTCAAAGAGCTAGCACAAACCGTCTTTGATTTAGAGTTCCAAATACATGTATCTATATAGGAGAAAACACAGTGAAACCTAAAAATGAAAACGGTTACTGCAAACGAACGGTTTAAGCTACAAGAACGAAATTTTGTGAGCCAAGTGGTTTTGGTGTAGTGATCATTACCTGAAAGAATCATCAAGATTGGGTGAAAAAATGTTTGCTGATATTTCAGGCAACTCGTAGTTTTTGGAAGCTTGGCAACCCCTTTCCATCAAAGTGATTTTCGCCAGTCTCTGCTTAGGGCTACATCAACAGCAAACAAACCATAGAGATAGAACTTGAAACTGCTCCATTGTGTCAAGTTTCAAAGAGCTAGCACAAACCGTCTTTGATTTAGAGTTCCAAATACATGTATCCGTATAGGACAAAACAGAGTGAAACCTAAAAATGAAACGGTTACTGCAAACGAATGGTTTAACCTAGAAGAACGAAATTTAATGAGCCAAGTGGTTTTGGTGTACTGATCATTACCTGAAAAAATCATCAAGATTGGGTGAAAAAATGTTTGCTTATATCTCAGGCAACACGTAGTTTTTGGAAGCTTGGCAACCCCTTTCCATCAAAGTGATTTTCGCCAGTCTCTGCTTAAGGCTACATCAACAGTAAACAAACCATAGAGATAGAACTTGAAACTGCTCTATTGTGTCAAGTTTCAAAGAGCTAGCACAAACCGTCTTTGATTTAGAGTTCCAAATACATGTATCCGTATAGGAGGAAACAGAGTGAAACCTAAAAATGAAAACGGTTACTGCAAACGAACGGTTTAACCTAGAAGAACGAAATTTGGTGAGCCAAGTGGTTTTGGTGTACTGATCATTACCTGAAAGAATCATCAAGATTGGGTGAAAAAATGTTTGCTGATATTTCAGGCAACTCGTAGTTTTTGGAAGCTTGGTAACCCCTTTCCATCTAAGTTATTTTCGCCAGTCTCTGCTTAGGGCTACATCAACAGCAAACAAACCATAGAGATAGAACTTGAAACTGCTCTATTGTGTCAAGTTTCAAAGAGCTAGCACAAACCGTCTTTGATTTAGAGTTCCAAATACATGTATCCCTATAGGAGAAAACAGAGTGAAACCTAAAAATGAAAACAGTTACTGCAAACGAACGTTTTAACCTGGAAGAACGAAATTTGGTGAGCCAAGGGGTTTTGGTGTACTGATCATTACCTGCAAGAATCATCAAGATTGGGTGAAAAAATGTTTGCTGAGATTTCAGGCAACTCGTAGTTTTTAGAAGCTTGGCAACCCCTTTCCATCAAAGTGATTTTCGCCAGTCTCTGCTTAGGGCTACATCAACAGCAAACAAACCATCGAGAAGGAACTTGAAACTGCTCTATTGTGTCAAGTTTCAAAGAGCTAGCACAAACCGTCCTTGATTTAGAGTTCCAAATACATGTATCTATATAGGAGAAAACAGAGTGAAACCTAAAAATGAAAACGGTTACTGCAAACGAACGGTTTAAGCTAGAAGAACGAAATTTGGTGAGCCAAGTGGTATTGGTGTACTGATCATTACCTGAAAGAATCATCAAGATTGGGTGAAAAAATGTTTGCTGACATTTCAGGCAACTCGTAGTTTTTAGAAGCTTGGCAACCCCTTTCCATCAAAGTGATTTTCGCCAGTCTCTGCTTAGGGCTACATCAACAGCAAACAAACCATCAAGAAGGAACTTGAAACTGCTTTATTGTCTCAAGTTTCCAAGAGCTAGCACAAACCGTCCTTGATTTAGAGTTCCAAATACATGTATCTATATAGGAGAAAACAGAGTGAAACCTAAAAATGAAAACGGTTACTGCAAACGAACGGTTTAAGCTAGAAGAACGAAATTTGGTGAGCCAAGTGGTTTTGGTGTACTGATCATTACCTGAAAGAATCATCAAGATTGGGTGAAAAAAAGTTTGCTGATATTTCAGGCAACTCGTAGTTTTTGGAAGCTTGGCAACCCCTTTCCATCAAAGTGATTTTCGCCAGTCTCTGCTTAGGGCTACATCAACAGCAAACAAACCATAGAGATAGAACTTGAAACTGCTCTATTGTGTCAAGTTTCAAAGAGCTAGCACAAACCGTCTTTGATTTAGGGTTCCAAATACATGTATCTATATAGGAGAAAACAGAGTGAAACCTAAAAATGAAAACGGTTACTGCAAACGAACGGTTTAAGCTAGAAGAACGAAATTTTGTGAGCCAAGTGGTTTTGGTGTACTGATCATTACCTGAAAGAATCATCAAGATTGGGTGAAAAAATGTTTGCTGATATTTCAGGCAACTCGTAGTTTTTGGAAGCTTGGCAACCCCTTTCCATCAAAGTGATTTTCGCCAGTCTCTGCTTAGGGCTACATCAACAGCAAACAAACCATAGAGATAGAACTTGAAACTGCTCCATTGTGTCAAGTTTCAAAGAGCTAGCACAAACCGTCTTTGATTTAGAGTTCCAAATACATGTATCCGTATAGGACAAAACAGAGTGAAACCTAAAAATGAAACGGTTACTGCAAACGAACGGTTTAACCTAGAAGAACGAAATTTAATGAGCCAAGTGGTTTTGGTGTACTGATCATTACCTGAAAAAATCATCAAGATTGGGTGAAAAAATGTTTGCTTATATCTCAGGCAACACGTAGTTTTTGGAAGCTTGGCAACCCCTTTCCATCAAAGTGATTTTCGCCAGTCTCTGCTTAAGGCTACATCAACAGTAAAAAAACCATAGAGATAGAACTTGAAACTGCTATATTGTGTCAAGTTTCAAAGAGCTAGCACAAACCGTCTTTGATTTAGAGTTCCAAATACATGTATCCGTATAGGAGGAAACAGAGTGAAACCTAAAAATGAAAACGGTTACTGCAAACGAACGGTTTAACCTAGAAGAACGAAATTTGGTGAGCCAAGTGGTTTTGGTGTACTGATCATTACCTGCAAGCATCATCAAGATTGGGTGAAAAAATGTTTGCTGATATCTCAGGCAACTCGTAGTTTTTGGAAGCTTGGCAACCCCTTTCCATCAAATTGATTTTCGCCAGTCTCTGCTTAAGGCTACATCAACAGTAAACAAACCATAGAGATAGAACTTGAAACTGCTCTATTGTGTCAAGTTTCAAAGAGCTAGCACAAACCGTGTTTGATTTAGAGTTCCAAATACATGTATCTATATAGGAGAAAACAGAGTGAAACCTAAAAATGAAAACAGTTACTGCAAACGAACGGTTTAAGCTAGAAGAACGAAATTTGGTGAGCCAAGTCGTTTTGGTGTACTGATCATTACCTGCAAGAATCATCAAGATTGGGTGAAAAAATGTTTGCTGATATTTCAGGCAACTCGTAGTTTTTGGAAGCTTGGCAACCCCTTTCCATCAAAGTGATTTTCGCCAGTCTCTGCTTAGGGCTACATCAACAGCAAACAAACCATAGAGATAGAACTTGAAACTGCTCTATTGTGTCAAGTTTCAAAGAGCTAGCAAAAACCGTCTTTGATTTAGAGTTCCAAATACATGTATCCCTATAGGAGAAAACAGAGTGAAACATAAAAATGAAAACGGTTACTGCAAACGAACGGTTTCACCTAGAAGAACGAAATTTAATGAGCCAAGTGGTTTTGGTGTACTGATCATTACCTGAAAGAATCATCAAGATTGGTTGAAAAAATGTTTGCTGAGATTTCAGGCAACTCGTAGTTTTTAGAAGCTTGGCAACCCCTTTCCATCAAAGTGATTTTCGCCAGTCTCTGCTTAGGGCTAATCAAAAGCAAACAAACCATCGAGAAGGAACTTGAAACTGCTCTATTGTGTCAAGTTTCAAAGAGCTAGCACAAACCGTCCTTGATTTAGAGTTCCAAATACATGTATCTATATAGGAGAAAACAGAGTGAAACCTAAAAATGAAAACAGTTACTGCAAACGAACGGTTTAAGCTAGAAGAACGAAATTTGGTGAGCCAAGTGGTTTTGGTGTACTGATCATTACCTGAAAGAATCATCAAGATTGGGTGAAAAAATGTTTGCTGATATTTCAGGCAACTCGTAGATTTTGGAAGCTTGGCAACCCGTTTTCCATCAAAGTGATTTTCGCCAGTCTCTGCTTACGGCTACATCAACAGCAAACAAACCATAGAGATAGAAATTGAAACTGCTCTATTGTGTCAAGTTTCAAAGAGCTAACGCAAACCGTCTTTTATTTAGAGTTCCAAATACATGTATCTATATAGGAGAAAACAGAGTGAAACCTAAAAATGAAAACGGTTACTGCAAACGAACGGTTTAAGCTAGAAGAACGAAATTTGGTGAGCCAAGTGGTTTTGGTGTACTGATCATTACCTGAAAGAATCATCAAGACTGGGTGAAAAAGTGTTTGCTGATATTTCAGGCAACTCGTAGTTTTTGGAAGCTTGGCAACCCCTTTCCATCAAAGTGATTTTCGCCAGTCTCTGCTTAGGGCTACATCAACAGCAAACAAACCATCGCGAAGGAACTTGAAACTGCTCTATTGTGTCAAGTTTCAAAGAGCTAGCACAAACCGTCCTTGATTTAGAGTTCCAAATACATGTATCTATATAGGAGAAAACAGAGTGAAACCTAAAAATGAAAACGGTTACTGCAAACGAACGGTTTAAGCTAGAAGAACGAAATTTGGTGAGCCAAGTGGTATTGGTGTACTGATCATTACCTGAAAGAATCATCAAGATTGGGTGAAAAAATGTTTGCTGAGATTTCAGGCAACTCGTAGTTTTTAGAAGCTTGGCAACCCCTTTCCATCAAAGTGATTTTCGCCAGTCTCTGCTTAGGGCTACATCAACAGCAAACAAACCATCAAGAAGGAACTTGAAACTGCTTTATTGTCTCAAGTTTCCAAGAGCTAGCACAAACCGTCTTTGATTTAGAGTTCCAAATACATGTATCTATATAGGAGAAAACAGAGTGAAACCTAAAAATGAAAACGGTTACTGCAAACGAAAGGTTTAAGCTAGAAGAACGAAATTTTGTGAGCCAAGTGGTTTTGGTGTACTGATCATTACCTGAAAGAATCATCAAGATTGGTTGAAAAAATGTTTGCTGAGATTTCAGGCAACTCGTAGTTTTTAGAAGCTTGGCAACCCCTTTCCATCAAAGTGATTTTCGCCAGTCTCTGCTTAGGGCTAATCAAAAGCAAACAAACCATCGAGAAGGAACTTGAAACTGCTCTATTGTGTCAAGTTTCAAAGAGCTAGCACAAACCGTCCTTGATTTAGAGTTCCAAATACATGTATCTATATAGGAGAAAACAGAGTGAAACCTAAAAATGAAAACAGTTACTGCAAACGAACGGTTTAAGCTAGAAGAACGAAATTTGGTGAGCCAAGTGGTTTTGGTGTACTGATCATTACCTGAAAGAATCATCAAGATTGGGTGAAAAAATGTTTGCTGATATTTCAGGCAACTCGTAGATTTTGGAAGCTTGGCAACCCGTTTTCATCAAAGTGATTTTCGCCAGTCTCTGCTTAGGGCTACATCAACAGCAAACAAACCATAGAGATAGAAATTGAAACTGCTCTATTGTGTCAAGTTTCAAAGAGCTAACGCAAACCGTCTTTTATTTAGAGTTCCAAATACATGTATCTATATAGGAGAAAACAGAGTGAAACCTAAAAATGAAAACGGTTACTGCAAACGAACGGTTTAAGCTAGAAGAACGAAATTTGGTGAGCCAAGTGGTTTTGGTGTACTGATCATTACCTGAAAGAATCATCAAGACTGGGTGAAAAAGTGTTTGCTGATATTTCAGGCAACTCATAGTTTTTGGAAGCTTGGCAACCCCTTTCCATCAAAGTGATTTTCGCCAGTCTCTGCTTAGGGCTACATCAACAGCAAACAAACCATCGCGAAGGAACTTGAAACTGCTCTATTGTGTCAAGTTTCAAAGAGCTAGCACAAACCGTCCTTGATTTAGAGTTCCAAATACATGTATCTATATAGGAGAAAACAGAGTGAAACCTAAAAATGAAAACGGTTACTGCAAACGAACGGTTTAAGCTAGAAGAACGAAATTTGGTGAGCCAAGTGGTATTGGTGTACTGATCATTACCTGAAAGAATCATCAAGATTGGGTGAAAAAATGTTTGCTGAGATTTCAGGCAACTCGTAGTTTTTAGAAGCTTGGCAACCCCTTTCCATCAAAGTGATTTTCGCCAGTCTCTGCTTAGGGCTACATCAACAGCAAACAAACCATCAAGAAGGAACTTGAAACTGCTTTATTGTCTCAAGTTTCCAAGAGCTAGCACAAACCGTCTTTGATTTAGAGTTCCAAATACATGTATCTATATAGGAGAAAACAGAGTGAAACCTAAAAATGAAAACGGTTACTGCAAACGAACGGTTTAAGCTAGAAGAACGAAATTTTGTGAGCCAAGTGGTTTTGGTGTACTGATCATTACCTGAAAGAATCATCAAGATTGGGTGAAAAAATGTTTGCTGATATTTCAGGCAACTCGTAGTTTTTGGAAGCTTGGCAACCCCTTTCCATCCAAGTGATTTTCGCCAGTCTCTGCTTAGGGCTACATCAACAGCAAACAAACCATAGAGATAGAACTTGAAACTGCTCCATTGTGTCAAGTTTCAAAGAGCTAGCACAAACCGTCTTTGATTTAGAGTTCCAAATACATGTATCCGTATAGGACAAAACAGAGTGAAACCTAAAAATGAAACGGTTACTGCAAACGAACGGTTTAACCTAGAAGAACGAAATTTAATGAGCCAAGTGGTTTTGGTGTACTGATCATTACCTGAAAAAATCATCAAGATTGGGTGAAAAAATGTTTGCTTATATCTCAGGCAACACGTAGTTTTTGGAAGCTTGGCAACCCCTTTCCATCAAAGTGATTTTCGCCAGTCTCTGCTTAAGGCTACATCAACAGTAAAAAAACCATAGAGATAGAACTTGAAACTGCTATATTGTGTCAAGTTTCAAAGAGCTAGCACAAACCGTCTTTGATTTAGAGTTCCAAATACATGTATCCGTATAGGAGGAAACAGAGTGAAACCTAAAAATGAAAACGGTTACTGCAAACGAACGGTTTAACCTAGAAGAACGAAATTTGGTGAGCCAAGTGGTTTTGGTGTACTGATCATTACCTGCAAGCATCATCAAGATTGGGTGAAAAAATGTTTGCTGATATCTCAGGCAACTCGTAGTTTTTGGAAGCTTGGCAACCCCTTTCCATCAAATTGATTTTCGCCAGTCTCTGCTTAAGGCTACATCAACAGTAAACAAACCATAGAGATAGAACTTGAAACTGCTCTATTGTGTCAAGTTTCAAAGAGCTAGCACAAACCGTGTTTGATTTAGAGTTCCAAATACATGTATCTATATAGGAGAAAACAGAGTGAAACCTAAAAATGAAAACGGTTACTGCAAACGAACGGTTTAAGCTAGAAGAACGAAATTTGGTGAGCCAAGTCGTTTTGGTGTACTGATCATTACCTGCAAGAATCATCAAGATTGGGTGAAAAAATGTTTGCTGATATTTCAGGCAACTCGTAGTTTTTGGAAGCTTGGCAACCCCTTTCCATCAAAGTGATTTTCGCCAGTCTCTGCTTAGGGCTACATCAACAGCAAACAAACCATAGAGATAGAACTTGAAACTGCTCTATTGTGTCAAGTTTCAAAGAGCTAGCAAAAACCGTCTTTGATTTAGAGTTCCAAATACATGTATCCCTATAGGAGAAAACAGAGTGAAACATAAAAATGAAAACGGTTACTGCAAACGAACGGTTTCACCTAGAAGAACGAAATTTAATGAGCCAAGTGGTTTTGGTGTACTGATCATTACCTGAAAGAATCATCAAGATTGGTTGAAAAAATGTTTGCTGAGATTTCAGGCAACTCGTAGTTTTTAGAAGCTTGGCAACCCCTTTCCATCAAAGTGATTTTCGCCAGTCTCTGCTTAGGGCTAATCAAAAGCAAACAAACCATCGAGAAGGAACTTGAAACTGCTCTATTGTGTCAAGTTTCAAAGAGCTAGCACAAACCGTCCTTGATTTAGAGTTCCAAATACATGTATCTATATAGGAGAAAACAGAGTGAAACCTAAAAATGAAAACAGTTACTGCAAACGAACGGTTTAAGCTAGAAGAACGAAATTTGGTGAGCCAAGTGGTTTTGGTGTACTGATCATTACCTGAAAGAATCATCAAGATTGGGTGAAAAAATGTTTGCTGATATTTCAGGCAACTCGTAGATTTTGGAAGCTTGGCAACCCGTTTTCATCAAAGTGATTTTCGCCAGTCTCTGCTTAGGGCTACATCAACAGCAAACAAACCATAGAGATAGAAATTGAAACTGCTCTATTGTGTCAAGTTTCAAAGAGCTAACGCAAACCGTCTTTTATTTAGAGTTCCAAATACATGTATCTATATAGGAGAAAACAGAGTGAAACCTAAAAATGAAAACGGTTACTGCAAACGAACGGTTTAAGCTAGAAGAACGAAATTTGGTGAGCCAAGTGGTTTTGGTGTACTGATCATTACCTGAAAGAATCATCAAGACTGGGTGAAAAAGTGTTTGCTGATATTTCAGGCAACTCGTAGTTTTTGGAAGCTTGGCAACCCCTTTCCATCAAAGTGATTTTCGCCAGTCTCTGCTTAGGGCTACATCAACAGCAAACAAACCATAGAGATAGAACTTGAAACTGCTCTATTGTGTCAAGTTTCAAAGAGCTAGCACAAACCGTCTTTGATTTAGAGTTCCAAATACATGTATCTATATAGGAGAAAACAGAGTGAAACCTAAAAATGAAAACGGTTACTGCAAACGAACGGTTTAAGCTAGAAGAACGAAATTTGGTGAGCCAAGTGGTTTTGGTGTACTGATCATTACCTGAAAGAATCATCAAGATTGGGTGAAAAAATGTTTGCTGATATTTCAGGCAACTCGTAGTTTTTGGAAGCTTGGCAACCCCTTTCCATCAAAGTGATTTTCGCCAGTCTCTGCTTTGGGCTACATCAACAGCAAACAAACCATAGAGATAGAACTTGAAACTGCTCTATTGTGTCAAGTTTCAAAGAGCTAGCACAAACCGTCTTTGATTTAGAGTTCCAAATACATGTATCCCTATAGGAGAAAACAGAGTGAAACCTAAAAATGAAAACGGTTACTGCAAACGAACGGTTTAACCTAGAAGAACGAAATTTGGTGAGCCAAGTGGTTTTGGTGTACTGATCATTACCTGAAAGAATCATCAAGATTGGTTGAAAAAATGTTTGCTGATATTTCAGGCAACTCGTAGTTTTTGGAAGCTTGGCAACCCCTTTCCATCAAAGTGATTTTCGCCAGTCTCTGCTTAGGGCTACATCAACAGCAAACAAACCATAGAGATAGAACTTGAAACTGCTCTATTGTGTCAAGTTTCAAAGAGCTAGCACAAACCGTCTTTGATTTAGAGTTCCAAATACATGTATCCCTATAGGAGAAAACAGAGTGAAACCTAAAAATGAAAACGGTTACTGCAAACGAACGGTTTAACCTAGAAGAACGAAATTTGGTGAGCCAAGTGGTTTTGGTGTACTGATCATTACCTGAAAGAATCATCAAGATTGGGTGAAAAAATGTTTGCTGAGATTTCAGGCAACTCGTAGTTTTTAGAAGCTTGGCAACCCCTTTCCATCAAAGTGATTTTCGCCAGTCTCTGCTTAGGGCTACATCAACAGCAAACAAACCATCGAGAAGGAACTTGAAACTGCTCTATTGTGTCAAGTTTCAAAGAGCTAGCACAAACCGTCCTTGATTTAGAGTTCCAAATACATGTATCTATATAGGAGAAAACAGAGTGAAACCTAAAAATGAAAACGGTTACTGCAAACGAACGGTTTAAGCTAGAAGAACGAAATTTGGTGAGCCAAGTGGTTTTGGTGTACTGATCATTACCTGAAAGAATCATCAAGATTGGGTGAAAAAATGTTTGCTGATATTTCAGGCAACTCGTAGTTTTTGGAAGCTTGGCAACCCCTTTCCATCAAAGTGATTTTCGCCAGTCTCTGCTTAGGGCTACATCAACAGCAAACAAACCATAGAGATAGAACTTGAAACTGCTCTATTGTGTCAAGTTTCAAAGAGCTAGCACAAACCGTCTTTGATTTAGAGTTCCAAATACATGTATCTATATAGGAGAAAACAGAGTGAAACCTAAAAATGAAAACGGTTACTGCAAACGAACGGTTTAAGCTAGAAGAACGAAATTTGGTGAGCCAAGTGGTTTTGGTGTACTGATCATTACCTGAAAGAATCATCAAGACTGGGTGAAAAAGTGTTTGCTGATATTTCAGGCAACTCGTAGTTTTTGGAAGCTTGGCAACCCCTTTCCATCAAAGTGATTTTCGCCAGTCTCTGCTTAGGGCTATATCAACAGCAAACAAACCATAGAGATAGAACTTGAAACTGCTATATTGTGTCAAGTTTCAAAGAGCTAGCACAAACCGTCTTTGATTTAGAGTTCCAAATACATGTATCTATATAGGAGAAAACAGAGTGAAACCTAAAAATGAAAACGGTTACTGCAAACGAACGGTTTAAGCTAGAAGAACGAAATTTGGTGAGCCAAGTGGTTTTGGTGTACTGATCATTACCTGAAAGAATCATCAAGATTGGGTGAAAAAATGTTTGCTAATATTTCAGGCAACTCGTAGTTTTGGGAAGCTTGGCAACCCCTTTCCATCAAAGTGATTTTCCCAGTCTCTGCTTTGGGCTACATCAACAGCAAACAAACCATAGAGATAGAACTTGAAACTGCTCTATTGTGTCAAGTTTCAAAGAGCTAGCACAAACCGTCTTTGATTTAGAGTTCCAAATACATGTATCCCTATAGGAGAAAACAGAGTGAAACCTAAAAATGAAAACGGTTACTGCAAACGAACGGTTTAACCTGGAAGAACGAAATATGGTGAGCCAAGGGGTTTTGGTGTACTGATCATTACCTGAAAGAATCATCAAGATTGGTTGAAAAAATGTTTGCTGAGATTTCAGGCAACTCGTAGTTTTTAGAAGCTTGGCAACCCCTTTCCATCAAAGTGATTTTCGCCAGTCTCTGCTTAGGGCTACATCAACTGCAAACAAACCATCGAGAAAGAACTTGAAACTGCTCTATTGTGTCAAGTTTCAAAGAGCTAGCACAAACCGTCCTTGATTTAGAGTTCCAAATACATGTATCTATATAGGAGAAAACAGAGTGAAACCTAAAAATGAAAACGGTTACTGCAAACGAACCGTTTAAGCTAGAAGAACGAAATTTGGTGAGCCAAGTGGTTTTGGTGTACTGATCATTACCTGAAAGAATCATCAAGATTGGGTGAAAAAATGTTTGCTGATATTTCAGGCAACTCGTAGTTTTTGGAAGCTTGGCAACCCCTTTTTATCAAAGTGATTTTCGCCAGACTCTGCTTAGAGCTACCTCAACAGCAAACAAACCATAGAGATAGAACTTGAAACTGCTCTATTGTGTCAAGTTTCAAAGAGCTAGCACAAACCGTCTTTGATTTAGAGTTCCAAATACATGTATCCCTATAGAAGAAAACAGAGTGAAACCTAAAAATGAAAACGGTTACTGCAAACGAACGGTTTAACCTAGAAGAACGAAATTTGGTGAGCCAAGTGGTTTTGGTGTACTGATCATTACCTGCAAGAATCATCAAGATTGGGTGAAAAAATGTTTCCTGATATTTCAAGCAACTCGTAGTTTGGGAAAGCTTGGCAACCCCTTTCCATCTAATGATTTTCGCCAGTCTCTGCTTAGGGCTACATCAACAGCAAACAAACCATAGAGATAGAACTTGAAACTGCTCTATTGTGTCAAGTTTCAAAGAGCTAGCACAAACCGTCTTTTATTTAGAGTTCCAAATACATGTATCTATATAGGAGAAAACAGAGTGAGACCTAAAAATAAAAACGGTTACTGCAAACGAACGGTTTAAGCTAGAAGAACGAAATTTGGTGAGCCAAGTGGTTTTGGTGTACTGATCATTACCTGAAAGATCATCAAGACTGGATGAAAAAGTGTTTGCTGATATTTCAGGTAACTCGTAGTTTTTGGAAGCTTGGAACCCCATTCCATCAAAGTGATTTTCGCCAGTCTCTGCTTAGGGCTATATCAACAGCAAACAAACCATAGAGATAGAACTTGAAACTGCTATATTGTGTCAAGTTTCAAAGAGCTAGCAGAAACCGTCTTTGATTTAGAGTTCCAAATACATGTATCTATATAGGAGAAAACAGAGTGAAACCTAAAAATGAAAACGGTTACTGCAAACGAACGGTTTAAGCTAGAAGAACGAAATTTGGTGAGCCAAGTGGTTTTGGTGTACTGATCATTACCTGAAAGAATCATCAAGATTGGGTGAAAAAATGTTTGCTGATATTTCAGGCAACTCGTAGTTTTTGGAAGCTTGGTAACCCCTTTCCATCTAAGTGATTTTCGCCAGTCTCTGCTAAGGGCTACATCAACAGCAAACAAACCATAGAGATAGAACTTGAAACTGCTCTATTGTGTCAAGTTTCAAAGAGCTAGCACAAACCGTCTTTGATTTAGAGTTCAAAATACATGTATCTATATAAGAGAAAACAGAGTGAAACTTAAAATGAAAACGGTTACTGCAAACGAACGGTTTAAGCTAGAAGAACGAAATTTGGTGAGCCAATGGTTTTGGTGTACTGATCATTACCTGAAAGATTCATCAAGATTGGGTGAAAAAATGTTTGCTGATATTTCAGGCAACTCGTAGTTTTTGGAAGCTTGGTAACCCCTTTCCATCTAAGTGATTTTCGCCAGTATCTGCTTAGGGCTACATCAACAGCAAACAAACCATCGAGAAGGAACTTGAAACTGCTCTATTGTGTCAAGTTTCAAAGAGCTAGGACAAACCGTCTTTGATTTAGAGTTCCAAATACATGTATCTATATAGGAGAAATCAGAGTGAAACCTAAAAATGAAAACGGTTACTGCAAACGAACGGTTTAAGCTAGAAGAACGAAATTTGGTGAGCCAAGTGGTTTGGTGTACTGATCATTACCTGAAAGAATCATCAAGATTGGGTGAAAAAATGTTTGCTGATATTTCAGGCAACTCGTAGTTTTTGGAAGCTTGGCAACCCGTTTTCATCAAAGTGATTTTCGCCAGTCTCTGCTTAGGGATACATCAACAGCAAACAAACCATAGAGATAGAACTTGAAACTGCTCTATTGTGTCAAGTTTCAAAGAGCTAGCACAAACCGTCTTTTATTTAGAGTTCCAAATACATGTATCTATATAGGAGAAAACAGAGTGAAACCTAAAAATGAAAACGGTTACTGCAAACGAACGGTTTAAGCTAGAAGAACTAAATTTGGTGAGCCAAGTGGTTTTGGTGTACTGATCATTACCTGAAAGAATCATCAAGATTGGGTGAAAAAATGTTTGCTAATATTTCAGGCAACTCGTAGTTTTGGGAAGCTTGGCAACCCCTTTCCATCAAAGTGATTTTCGCCAGTCTCTGCTTAGGGCTACATCAACAGCAAACAAACCATAGAGATAGAACTTGAAACTGCTCTATTTTGTCAAGTTTCAAAGAGCTAGCACAAACCGTGTTTGATTTAGAGTTCCAAATACATGTATCCGTATAGGAGAAAACAGAGTGAAACCTAAAAATGAAAACGGTTACTGCAAACGAACGGTTTAAGCTAGAAGAACGAAATTTGGTGAGCCAAGTCGTTTTGGTGTACTGATCATTACCTTCAAGAATCATCACGATTGGTTGAAAAAATGTTTGCTGATATTTCAGGCAACTCGTAGTTTTGGAAGCTTGGCAACCCCTTTCCATCAAAGTGATTTTCGCCAGTCTCTGCTTAGGGCTACATCAACAGCAAACAAACCATAGAGATAGAACTTGAAACTGCTCTATTGTGTCAAGTTTCAAAGAGCTAGCAAAAACCGTCTTTTGATTTAGAGTTCCAAATACATGTATCCCTAGAGGAAAAACAGAGTGAAACATAAAAATGAAAACGGTTACTGCAAACGAACGGTTTAACCTAGAAGAACGAAATTTAATGAGCCAAGTGGTTTTGGTGTACTGATCATTACCTGAAAGAATCATCAAGATTGGGTGAAAAAATGTTGGGAAAAATGCTGAGATTTCAGGCAACTCGTAGTTTTTAGAAGCTTGGCAACCCCTTTCCATCAAAGTGATTTTCGCCAGTCTCTGCTTAGGGCTAATCAAAAGCAAACAAACCATCGAGAAGGACCTTGAAACTGCTCTATTGTGTCAAGTTTCAAAGAGCTAGCACAAACCGTCCTTGATTTAGAGTTCCAAATACATGTATCTATATAGGAGAAAACAGAGTGAAACTTAAAAATGAAAACAGTTACTGCAAACGAACGGTTTAAGCTAGAAGAACGAAATTTGGTGAGCCAAGTGGTTTTGGTGTACTGATCATTACCTGAAAGAATCATCAAGATTGGGTGAAAAAATGTTTGCTGATATTTCAGGCAACTCGTAGTTTTTGGAAGCTTGGCAACCCGTTTTCATCAAAGTGATTTTCGCCAGTCTCTGCTTAGGGCTACATCAACAGCAAACAAACCATAGAGATAGAAATTGAAACTGCTCTATTGTGTCAAGTTTCAAAGAGCTAGCACAAACCGTCTTTGATTTAGAGTTCCAAATACATGTATCTATATAGGAGAAAACAGAGTGAAACCTAAAAATGAAAACGGTTACTGCAAACGAACGGTTTAAGCTAGAAGAACGAAATTTGGTGAGCCAAGTGGTTTTGGTGTACTGATCATTACCTGAAAGAATCATCAACACTGGGTGAAAAAGTGTTTGCTGATATTTCAGGCAACTCGTAGTTTTTGGAAGCTTGGCAACCCCTTTCCATCAAAGTGATTTTCGCCAATCTCTGCTTAGGGCTATATCAACAGCAAACAAACCATAGAGATAGAACTTGAAACTGCTATATTGTGTCAAGTTTCAAAGAGCTAGCACAAACCGTCTTTGATTTAGAGTTCCAAATACATGTATCTATATAGGAGAAAACAGAGTGAAACCTAAAAATGAAAACGGTTACTGCAAACGAACGGTTTAAGCTAGAAGAACGAAATTTGGTGAGCCAAGTGGTTTTGGTGTACTGATCATTACCTGAAAGAATCATCAAGATTGGGTGAAAAAATGTTTGCTAATATTTCAGGCAACTCGTAGTTTTGGGAAGCTTGGCAACCCCTTTCCATCAAAGTGATTTTCGCCAGTCTCTGCTTTGGGCTACATCAACAGCAAACAAACCATAGAGATAGAACTTGAAACTGCTCTATTGTGTCAAGTTTCAAAGAGCTAGCACAAACCGTCTTTGATTTAGAGTTCCAAATACATGTATCCCTATAGGAGAAAACAGAGTGAAACCTAAAAATGAAAACGGTTACTGCAAACGAACGGTTTAACCTAGAAGAACGAAATTTGGTGAGCCAAGTGGTTTTGGTGTACTGATCATTACCTGAAAGAATCATCAAGATTGGGTGAAAAAATGTTTGCTGATATTTCAGGCAACTCGTAGTTTTTGGAAGCTTGGCAACCCCTTTCCATCAAAGTGATTTTCGCCAGTCTCTGCTTAGAGCTTCCTCAACAGCAAACAAACCATAGAGATAGAACTTGAAACTGCTCTATTGTGTCAAGATTCAAAGAGCTAGCACAAACCGTCTTTGATTTAGAGTTCCAAATACATGTATCCCTATAGGAGAAAACAGAGTGAAACCTAAAAATGAAAACGGTTACTGCAAACGAACGGTTTAACCTGGAAGAACGAAATTTGGTGAGCCAAGTGGTTTTGGTGTACTGATCATTACCTGAAAGAATCATCAAGATTGGTTGAAAAAATGTTTGCTGAGATTTCAGGCAACTCGTAGTTTTTAGAAGCTTGGCAACCCCTTTCCATCAAAGTGATTTTCGCCAGTCTCTGCTTAGGGCTACATCAACAGCAAACAAACGATAGAGATAGAACTTGAAACTGCTCTATTGTGTCAAGTTTCAAAGAGCTAGCACAAACCGTCTTTGATTTAGAGTTCCAAATACATGTATCTATATAGGAGAAAACAGAGTGAAACCTAAAAATGAAAACGGTTACTGCAAACGAACGGTTTAAGCTAGAAGAACGAAATTTGGTGAGCCAAGTGGTTTTGGTGTACTGATCATTACCTGAAAGAATCATCAAGATTGGGTGAAAAAATGTTTGCTGATATTTCAGGCAACTCGTAGTTTTTGGAAGCTTGGCAACCCCTTTCCATCAAAGTGATTTTCGCCAGTCTCTGCTTAGGGCTACATCAACAGCAAACAAACCATAGAGATAGAACTTGAAACTGCTCTATTGTGTCAAGTTTCAAAGAGCTAGCACAAACCGTCTT
>NW_027523904.1:0-39030 GCF_052094955.1 Ictidomys tridecemlineatus | reverse complement strand
AGTACACCAAAACCACTTGGCTCACCAAATTTCGTTCTTCTCGGTTAAACCGTTGGTTTGCAGTAACCGTTTTCATTTTTAGGTTTCACTCTGTTTTCTCCTATAGGGATACATGTATTTGGAACTCTAAATCAAACACGGGTTGTGCTAGCTTTTTGAAACTTGACACAATAAAGCAGTTTCACGTTCTATCTCTATGGTTTGTTTGCTGTTGATGTAGCCCTAAGCAGAGACTGGCGAAAATCACTTTCATGGAAAGGCGTTGCCAAGCTTCCATAAAACTACGAGTTTCCTGAAATCTCAGCAAACATTTTTTCACCCAATCTTGATGATTCTTTCAGGTAATGATCAGTACACCAAAACCACTTGGCTGACCAAATTTCGTTCTTCTAGGTTAAACCGTTCGTTTGCAGTCACCGTTTTCATTTTTAGGTTTCACTCTGTTTTCTCCTATAGGGATACATGTATTTGGAACTCTAAATCAAACATGGTTTCTGCTAGCACTTTGAAACTTGACACAATAAAGCAGTTTCAAGTTCTATCTCTACGCTTTGTTTGCTGTTGATGTAGGCCTAAGCTGAGACTGGCAAAAATCACTTTCATGGAAAGGGGTTGCCAAACTTCCAAAAAACTACGAGTTGCCTGAAATCTCAGCAAACATTTGTTCACCCAATCTTGATGATGCTTTCAGGTAAAGATACGTACACAATAACCACTTGACTCACCAAATTTCGTTCTTCTAGGTTAAACCGTTCGTTTGCAGTGACCATTTTCATTTTAGGTTTCACTCTGTTTTCTCCTATAGGGATACATGTATTTGGAACTCTAAATCAAACACGGTTTCTGCTAGCTCTTTGAAACTTGACACAATAAAGCAGTTTCCAGTTCTATCTCTATGGTTTGTTTGCTGTTGATGTAGCCCTAAGCAGAGACTGGCGAATATCACTTTCATGGAAAGGGGTTGCCAAGCTTCCAAAAAACTACAAGTTGCCTGAAATCGCAGCAAACATTTTTTCACCCAATATTGATGATTCTTTCAGGTAATGATCAGTACAACAAAACCACTTGGCTCACCAAATTTCGTTCTTCTAGGTTAAACCGTTCGTTTGCAGAAACCGTTTTCATTTTTAGGTTTCACTCTGTTTTCTCCTATAGGGATACATGTATTTGGAACTCTAAATCAAACACGGTTTGTGCTAGCTCTTTGAAACTTGACACAATAAAGCAGTTTCAAGTTCTATCTGTATGCTTTGTTTGCTGTTGATGTAGCTCTAAGCAGAGACCGACGAATATCACTTTTATGGAAATGGGTTGCCAAGCTTCCAAAAAACTACGAGTTGCCTGAAATCTCAGCAAACATTTTTTCACCCAATCTTGATGATTCTTTCAGGTAAAGATACGTACACAAAAACCACTTGACTCACCAAATTTCGTTCTTCTAGGTTAAACCGTTCGTTTGCAGTGACCGTTTTCATTTTTAGGTTTCACTCTGTTTTTCTCCTATAGGGATACATGTATTTGGAACTCTAAATCAAACACGGTTTGTGGTAGCTTTTTGAATCTTGACACAATAAAGCAGTTTCATGTTCTATCTCTATGCTTTGTTTGCTGTTGATGTAGCCCTAAGCAGAGACTGGCGAATATAACTTTCATGGAAAGGGGTTGCCAAGCTTCCAAAAAACTACGAGTTGCCTGAAATCTCAGCAAACATTTTTTCACCCAATCTTGATGATTCTTTCAGGTAATGATACGTACACAAAAACCACTTGACTCACCAAATTTCGTTCTTCTAGGTTAAACCGTTCGTTTGCAGTGACCGTTTTCATTTTTAGGTTTCACTCTGTTTTCTCCTATAGGGATACATGTATTTGGAACTCTAAATCAAACACGGTTTGTGCTAGCTTTTTGAAACTTGACACAATAAAGCAGTTTCAAGTTCTATCTCTATGGTTTGTTTGCTGTTGATGTAGCCCTAAGCAGAGACTGGCGAAAATCACTTTCATGGAAAGGGGTTGCCAAGCTTCCAAAAAACTACGAGTTGCCTGAAATCTCAGCAAACATTTTTTTTTACCCAATCTTGATGATTCTTTCAGGTAATGATCAGTACACCAAAACCACTTGGCTCACCAAATTTCGTTCTTCTAGGTAAAACCGTTGGTTTGCAGTAACCGTTTTCATTTTTAGGTTTCACTCTGTTTTCTCCTATAGGGATACATGTATTTGGAACTCTAAATCAAACACGGTTTGTGCTAGCTCTTTGAAACTTCACACAATAAAGCAGTTTCCAGTTCTCTCTCTATGCTTTGTTTGCTGTTGATGTAGCCCTAAGCAGAGACTGGCGAAAATCACTTTCATGGAAAGGGGTTGCCAAGCTTCCAAAAAACTACGAGTTGCCTGAAATCTCAGCAAACATTTTTTGACCCAATCTTGATGATTCTTTCAGGTAATGATCAGTACACCAAAACCACTTGGCTCACCAAATATCGTTCTTCTCGGTTAAACCGTTGGTTTGCAGTAACCGTTTTCATTTTTAGGTTTCACTCTGTTTTCTCCTATAGGGATACATGTATTTGGAACTCTAAATCAAACACGGTTTGTGCTAGCTTTTTGAAACTTGACACAATAAAGCAGTTTCACGTTCTATTTCTATGGTTTGTTTGCTGTTGATGTAGCCCTAAGCAGAAACTGGCGAAAATCACTTTCATGGAAAGGGGTTGCCAAGCTTCCATAAAACTACGAGTTTCCTGAAATCTCAGCAAACATTTTTTCACCCAATCTTGATGATTCTTTCAGGTAATGATCAGTACACCAATACCACTTGGCTCACCAAACTTCGTTCTTCTAGGTTAAACCGTTCGTTTGCAGTAACCGTTTTCATTTTTAGGTTTCACTCTGTTTACTCCTATAGGGATACATGTATTTGGAACTCTAAATCAAACACGGTTTGTGCTAGCTCTTTGAAACTTGACATAATAAAGCAGTTTCAAGTTCTATCTCAGTGCTTTGTTTGCTGTTGATGTAGCTCTAAGCAGAGACCGACGAATATAACTTTCATGGAAATGGGTTGCCAAGCTTCCAAAAAACTACGAGTTGCCTGAAATCTCAGCAAACATTTTTTCACCCAATCTTGATGATTCTTTCAGGTAAAGATACGTACACAAAAACCACTTGACTCACCAAATTTCGTTCTTCTAGGTTAAACCGTTCGTTTGCAGTGACCGTTTTCATTTTTAGGTTTCACTCTGTTTTCTCCTATAGGGATACATGTATTTGGAACTCTAAATCAAACACGGTTTGTGGTAGCTTTTTGAAACTTGACACAATAAAGCAGTTTCATGTTCTATCTCTATGCTTTGTTTGCTGTTGATGTAGCCCTAAGCAGAGACTGGCGAAATCACTTTCATGGAAAGGGGTTGCCAAGCTTCCAAAAAAACTACGAGTTGCCTGAAATCTCAGCAAACATTTTTTTACCCAATCTTGATGATTCTTTCAGGTAATGATCAGTACACCAAAACCACTTGGCTCACCAAATTTCGTTCTTCTAGGTCAAACCGTTGGTTTGCAGTAACCGTTTTCATTTTTAGGTTTCACTCTGTTTTCTCCTATAGGGATACATGTATTTGGAACTCTAAATCAAACACGGTTTCTGCTAGCTCTTTGAAACTTGACACAATAAAGCAGTTTCAAGTTCTATCTCTATGGTTTGTTTGCTGTTGATGTAGCCCAAGCAGAGACCGGCGAAAATCACTTTCATGGAAAGGGGTTGCCAAGCTTCCAAAAAACTACAAGTTGCCTGAAATCGCAGCAAACATTTTTTCACCCAATATTGTTGATTCTTTTCAGGTAATGATCCGTACACCAAAACCACTTGGCTCACCAAATTTCGTTCTTCTAGGTTAAACCGTTCGTTTGCAGTGACCGTTTTCATTTTTAGGTTTCACTCTGTTTACTCCTATAGGGATACATGTATTTGGAACTCTAAATCAAACATGGTTTGTGCTAGCTCTTTGAAACTTGACACAATAAAGCAGATTCCTTTTCTATCTCTATGCTTTGTTTGCTGTTGTTGTAGCCCTAAGCAGAGACTGGCGAAAATCACTTTCATGGAAAGGGGTTGCCAAGCTTCCAAAAAGCTACGAGTTGCCTGAAATCTCAGCAAACATTTTTTCACCCAATCTTGATGGTTCTTTCAGGTAATGATCAGTACACCAAAACCACTTGGCTCACCAAATTTCGTTCTTCTCGGTTAAACCGTTGGTTTGCAGTAACCGTTTTCATTTTTAGGTTTCACTCTGTTTTCTCCTATAGGGATACATGTATTTGGAACTCTAAATCAAACACGGTTTGTGCTAGCTCTTTGAAACTTGACACAATAAAGCAGATTCCAGTTCCATCTCTATGCTTTGTTTGCTGTTGTTGTAGCCCTAAGCAGAGACTGGCGAAAATCACTTTCATGGAAAGGGGTTGCCAAGCTTCCAAAAAACTACGAGTTGCCTGAAATCTCAGCAAACATTTTTTCACCCAATCTTGATGATTCTTTCAGGTAATGATCAGTACACCAAAACCACTTGGCTCACCGAATTTCGTTCTTCTAGGTTAAACCGTTCGTTTGCAGTAACCGTTTTCATTTTTAGGTTTCACTCTGTTTTCTCCTATAGGGATACATGTATTTGGAACTCTAAATCAAACACGGTTTGTGCTAGCTGTTTGAAACTTGACATAATAAAGCAGTTTCCAGTTCTATCTCTATGGTTTGTTTGCTGTTGATGTAGCCCTAAGCAGAGACTGGCGAAAATCACTTTCATGGAAAGGGGTTGCCAAGCTTCCAAATAACTACGAGTTTCCTGAAATCTCAGCAAACATTTTTTCACCCAATCTTGATGATTCTTTCAGGAAATGATCAGTACACCAAAACCACTTGGCTCAGCAAATTTCGTTCTTCTAGGTTAAACTGTTCATTTGCAGTAACCGTTTTCATTTTTAGGTTTCCCTCTGTTTTCTCCTATAAGGATACATGTATTTGGAACTCTAAATCAAACACGGTTTGTGCTAGCTCTTTGAAACTTGACACAATAAAGCAGTTTCCAGTTCTATCTCTATGCTTTGTTTGTTGTTGATGTAGCCCTAAGCAGAGACTGGCGAAAATCCCTTTCATGAAAAGGGGTTGCCAAGCTTTCAAAAAACTTCGAGTTGCCTGAAATCTCAGCAAATATTTTTTCACCCAATCTTGATGATTCTTTCAGGTAATGATCAGTACACCAAAACCACTTGGCTCACCAAATTTCGTTCTTTTAGGTTAAACCGTTCGTTTGCAGTGACCGTTTTCATTTTTAGGTTTCACTCTGTTTTCTCCTATAGGGATACATGTATTTGGAACTCTAAATCAAACACGGTTTGTGCTAGCTTTTTGAAACTTGACACAATAAAGCAGTTTCAAGTTCTATCTCTATGATTTGTTTGCTGTTGATGTAGCCCTAAGCTGAGACTGGCGAAATCACTTTCATGGAAAGGGGTTGCCAAGCTTCCAAAAAAACCACGAGTTGCCTGAAATCTCAGCAAACATTTTTTTTTACCCAATCTTGATGATTCTTTCAGGTAATGATCAGTACACCAAAACCACTTGGCTCACCAAATTTCGTTCTTCTAGGTAAAACCGTTGGTTTGCAGTAACCGTTTTCATTTTTAGGTTTCACTCTGTTTTCTCCTATAGGGATACATGTATTTGGAACTCTAAATCAAACACGGTTTGTGCTAGCTCTTTGAAACTTCACACAATAAAGCAGTTTCCAGTTCTCTCTCTATGCTTTGTTTGCTGTTGATGTAGCCCTAAGCAGAGACTGGCGAAAATCACTTTCATGGAAAGGGGTTGCCAAGCTTCCAAAAAGCTACGAGTTGCCTGAAATCTCAGCAAACATTTTTTGACCCAATCTTGATGATTCTTTCAGGTAATGATCAGTACACCAAAACCACTTGGCTCACCAAATTTCGTTCTTCTCGGTTAAACCGTTGGTTTGCAGTAACCGTTTTCATTTTTAGGTTTCACTCTGTTTTCTCCTATAGGGATACATGTATTTGGAACTCTAAATCAAACACGGTTTGTGCTAGCTTTTTGAAACTTGACACAATAAAGCAGTTTCACGTTCTATCTCTATGGTTTGTTTGCTGTTGATGTAGCCCTAAGCAGAGACTGGCGAAAATCACTTTCATGGAAAGGGGTTGCCAAGCTTCCATAAAACTACGAGTTTCCTGAAATCTCAGCAAACATTTTTTCACCCAATCTTGATGATTCTTTCAGGTAATGATCAGTACACCAATACCACTTGGCTCACCAAACTTCGTTCTTCTAGGTTAAACCGTTCGTTTGCAGTAACCGTTTTCATTTTTAGGTTTCACTCTGTTTACTCCTATAGGGATACATGTATTTGGAACTCTAAATCAAACACGGTTTGTGCTAGCTCTTTGAAACTTGACACAATAAAGCAGTTTCAAGTTCTATCTCAGTGCTTTGTTTGCTGTTGATGTAGCTCTAAGCAGAGACCGACGAATATAACTTTCATGGAAATGGGTTGCCAAGCTTCCAAAAAACTACGAGTTGCCTGAAATCTCAGCAAACATTTTTTCACCCAATCTTGATGATTCTTTCAGGTAAAGATACGTACACAAAAACCACTTGACTCACCAAATTTCGTTCTTCTAGGTTAAACCGTTCGTTTGCAGTGACCGTTTTCATTTTTAGGTTTCACTCTGTTTTCTCCTATAGGGATACATGTATTTGGAACTCTAAATCAAACACGGTTTGTGGTAGCTTTTTGAAACTTGACACAATAAAGCAGTTTCATGTTCTATCTCTATGCTTTGTTTGCTGTTGATGTAGCCCTAAGCAGAGACTGGCGAAATCACTTTCATGGAAAGGGGTTGCCAAGCTTCCAAAAAAACTACGAGTTGCCTGAAATCTCAGCAAACATTTTTTTACCCAATCTTGATGATTCTTTCAGGTAATGATCAGTACACCAAAACCACTTGGCTCACCAAATTTCGTTCTTCTAGGTCAAACCGTTGGTTTGCAGTAACCGTTTTCATTTTTAGGTTTCACTCTGTTTTCTCCTATAGGGATACATGTATTTGGAACTCTAAATCAAACACGGTTTCTGCTAGCTCTTTGAAACTTGACACAATAAAGCAGTTTCAAGTTCTATCTCTATGGTTTGTTTGCTGTTGATGTAGCCCAAGCAGAGACCGGCGAAAATCACTTTCATGGAAAGGGGTTGCCAAGCTTCCAAAAAACTACAAGTTGCCTGAAATCGTAGCAAACATTTTTTCACCCAATATTGTTGATTCTTTCAGGTAATGATCAGTACACCAAAAAAACTTGGCTCACCAAATTTCGTTCTTCTAGGTTAAACCGTTCGTTTGCAGTGACCGTTTTCATTTTTAGGTTTCACTCTGTTTACTCCTCTAGGGATACATGTATTTGGAACTCTAAATCAAACATGGTTTGTGCTAGCTCTTTGAAACTTGACACAATAAAGCAGATTCCTTTTCTATCTCTATGCTTTGTTTGCTGTTGTTGTAGCCCTAAGCAGAGACTGGCGAAAATCACTTTCATGGAAAGGGGTTGCCAAGCTTCCAAAAAGCTACGAGTTGCCTGAAATCTCAGCAAACATTTTTTCACCCAATCTTGATGATTCTTTCAGGTAATGATCAGTACACCAAAACCACTTGGCTCACCAAATTTCGTTCTTCTCGGTTAAACCGTTGGTTTGCAGTAACCGTTTTCATTTTTAGGTTTCACTCTGTTTTCTCCTATAGGGATACATGTATTTGGAACTCTAAATCAAACACGGTTTGTGCTAGCTCTTTGAAACTTGACACAATAAAGCAGATTCCAGTTCCATCTCTATGCTTTGTTTGCTGTTGTTGCAGCCCTAAGCAGAGACTGGCGAAAATCACTTTCATGGAAAGGGGTTGCCAAGCTTCCAAAAAACTACGAGTTGCCTGAAATCTCAGCAAACATTTTTTCACCCAATCTTGATGATTCTTTCAGGTAATGATCAGTACACCAAAACCACTTGGCTCACCGAATTTCGTTCTTCTAGGTTAAACCGTTCGTTTGCAGTAACCGTTTTCATTTTTAGGTTTCACTCTGTTTTCTCCTATAGGGATACATGTATTTGGAACTCTAAATCAAACACGGTTTGTGCTAGCTGTTTGAAACTTGACATAATAAAGCAGTTTCCAGTTCTATCTCTATGGTTTGTTTGCTGTTGATGTAGCCCTAAGCAGAGACTGGCGAAAATCACTTTCATGGAAAGGGGTTGCCAAGCTTCCAAATAACTACGAGTTTCCTGAAATCTCAGCAAACATTTTTTCACCCAATCTTGATGATTCTTTCAGGAAATGATCAGTACACCAAAACCACTTGGCTCAGCAAATTTCGTTCTTCTAGTTTAAACTGTTCGTTTGCAGTAACCGTTTTCATTTTTAGGTTTCCCTCTGTTTTCTCCTATAAGGATACATGTATTTGGAACTCTAAATCAAACACGGTTTGTGCTAGCTCTTTGAAACTTGACACAATAAAGCAGTTTCCAGTTCTATCTCTATGCTTTGTTTGTTGTTGATGTAGCCCTAAGCAGAGACTGGCGAAAATCCCTTTCATGAAAAGGGGTTGCCAAGCTTTCAAAAAACTTCGAGTTGCCTGAAATCTCAGCAAACATTTTTTCACCCAATCTTGATGATTCTTTCAGGTAATGATCAGTACACCAAAACCACTTGGCTCACCAAATTTCGTTCTTTTAGGTTAAACCGTTCATTTGCAGTAACCGTTTTCATTTTTAGGTTTCACTCTGTTTTCTCCTATAGGGATACATGTATTTGGAACTCTAAATCAAACACGGTTTGTGCTAGCTGTTTGAAACGTGACACAATAAAGCAGTTTCCAGTTCTATCTCTATCCTTTGTTTGCTGTTGATGTAGCCCTAAGCAGAGACTTGCGAAAATCACTTTCATGGAAAGGGGTTGCCAAGCTTCCAAAAAACTACGAGTTGCCTGAAATATCAGCAAACATTTTTTCACCCAATCTTGATGATTCTTTCAGGTAATGATCAGTACACCAAAACCATATGGCTCACTAAATTTCGTTCTTCTAGGTTAAACCGTTCGTTTGCAGTAACCGTTTTCATTTTTAGGTTTCACTCTGTTTTCTCCTATACAGATACATGTATTTGGAACTCTAAATCAAACACGGTTTGTGCTAGGTCTTTGAATCTTGACACAATAAAACCGTTTCCAGTTCTATCTCTATGCTTTGTTTGCTGTTTATGTAGCCCTAAGAGAGACTGGCGAAAATCACTTTCATGGAAAGGGGTTGCCAAGCTTCCAAAAAACTACCAGTTGCCTGAAATCTCAGCAAACATTTTTTCACCCTATCTTGATGATTCTTTCATGTAATGATCAGTACACCAAAACCACTTGGCTCACCAAATTTCGTTCTTCTAGGTTAACCCGTTCGTTTGCAGTAACCGTTTTCATTTTTAGGTTTCACTCTGTTTTCTCCTATAGGGATACATGTATTTGGAACTCTAAATCAAACACGGTTTGTGCTACCTCTTTGAAACTTGGCACAATAAAGCAGTTTCCTGTTGTATCTCTATGCTTTGTTTGCTGTTGATGTAGCCCTAAGCAGAGACTTTCGTAAATCACTTTCATGGAAAGGGGTTGCCAAGATTCCAAAAAACTACGAGTTGCCTGAAATCTCAGCAAACATTGTTTCACCCAATCTTGATGATTCTTTCAGGTAATGATCAGTACACCAAACCACTTGGCTCACTAAATTTCGTTCTTCTAAGTTAAACCATTTGTTTGCAGTAACCGTTTTCATTTTTAGGTTTTACTCTGTTTTCTCCTATAGGGATATATGTATTTGGAACTCTAAATCAAACACGGTTTGTACTAGCTCTTTGAAACTTGACACAATAAAGCAGTTTCCAGTTCTCTCTCTATGCTTTGTTTGCTGTTGATGAAGCCCTAAGCAGAGACTGGCGAAAATCACTTTCATAGAAAGGGGTTGCCAAGCTTCCAAAAAACAAAGATTTGCCTGAAATCTCAGCAAACATTTTTTCACCCAATCTTGATGATTCTTTCAGGTAATGATCAGTACACCAAAACCACTTGGCTCACCAAATTTCGTTCTTCTAGGTTAAACCGTTCGTTTGTAGTAACCATTTTCATTTTTAGGTTTCACTCTGTTTTCTCCTATACGGATAAATGTATTTTGAACTCTAAATCAAACACGGTTTGTGCTAGCTCTTTGAAACTTGACACAATGAAGCAGTTTCAAGTTCTATCTCTATGCTTTGTTTGCTGTTGATGTAGCCCTAAGCAGAGACTGGGGAAAATCACTTTCATGGAAAGGGGTTGCCAAGCTTCCAAAAAACTACGAGTTGCCTGAAATCTCAGCAAATATTTTCTCACCCAATCTTGATGATTCTTTCAGGTAATGATCAGTACACCAAATCCATTTGGTTCACCAAATTTCATTGCTCTAGGTTAAACCGTTCGTTTGCAGTAAGCGTTTTCATTTTTAGGTTTCAATCTGTTTTCTCCTATAGGGATACATGTATTTGGAACTCTAAATCAAACACGGTTTGTGCTAGCTCTTTGAAAAATGACACAATAAAGCAGTTTCAAGTTCTATCTCTATGGTTTGTTTGCTGTTGATGTAGCCCTAAGCAGAGACTGGCGAAAATCACTTTCATGGAAAGGGGTTGCCAAGCTTCCAAAAAACTACGAGTTGCCTGAAATCTCAGCAAACATTTTTTCACCCAATCTTGATGATTCTTTCAGGTAATGATCAGTACACCAAAACCACTTGGCTCACCATATTTCGTTCTTCTAGGTTAAACCGTTCGTTTGCAGTAACCGTTTTCATTTTTAGGTTTTACTCTGTTTTCTCCTATAGGGATACATGTATTTGGAACTCTAAATCAAACACGGTTTGTGCTAGCTCTTTCAAACTTGACACAATAAAGCAGTTTCCAGTTCTATCTCTATGGTTTGTTTGCTGTTTATGTAGCCCTAAGCAGAGACTGGCGAAAATCACTTTCATGGAAAGGGGTTGCCAAGATTCAAAAAAAATACGAGTTGCCTGAAATCTCAGCAAACATTTTTTTACCCAATCTTGATGATTCTTTCAGGTAATGATCAGTACACCAAAACCACTTGGCTCAGCAAATTTCGTTCTTCTAGTTTAAACCGTTCGTTTGCAGTAACCGTTTTCATTTTTAGGTTTCACTCTGTTTTCTCCTATAGGGATACATATATTTGGAACTCTAAATCAAACACGGTTTGTGCAGGCTCTTTGAATTTTGACACAATAAAGCAGTTTCAAGTTCTATCTCTATGCTTTGTTTGCTGTTGATGTAGCCCTAAGCAGAGACTGGCGAAAATCACTTTCATGGAAAGAGGTTGCCAAGCTTCCAAAAAACTAGGAGTTGCCTGAAATCTCAGCAAACATTTTTTCACCCAATCTTGATGATTCTATCAGGTAACGATCAGTACACCAAAACCACTTGGCTCACCAAATTTTGTTCTTCTAGGTTAAACCGTTCGTTTGCAGTAACCGTTTTCATTTTTAGGTTTCACTCTGTTTTCTCCTATAGGGATACATGTATTTGGAACTCTAAATCAAACACGGTTTGTGCTAGCTCTTTGAAACTTGACACAATAAAGCAGTATCCAGTTCTACCTCTATGCTTTGTTTGCTGTTGATGTAGCCCTAAGCAGAGACTGGCGAAAATCACTTTCATGGAAAGGGGTTGCCAAGATTCAAAAAAAATACGAGTTGCCTGAAATCTCAGCAAACATTTTTTTACCCAATCTTGATGATTCTTTCAGGTAATGATCAGTACACCAAAACCACTTGGCTCAGCAAATTTCGTTCTTCTAGTTTAAACCGTTCGTTTGCAGTAACCGTTTTCATTTTTAGGTTTCACTCTGTTTTCTCCTATAGGGATACATATATTTGGAACTCTAAATCAAACACGGTTTGTGCAGGCTCTTTGAATTTTGACACAATAAAGCAGTTTCAAGTTCTAACTCTATGCTTTGTTTGCTGTTGATGTAGCCCTAAGCAGAGACTGGCGAAAATCACTTTCATGGAAAGAGGTTGCCAAGCTTCCAAAAAACTAGGAGTTGCCTGAAATCTCAGCAAACATTTTTTCACCCAATCTTGATTATTTTTTCAGGTAATTATCAGTACACCAAAACCACTTGGCTCACCAAATTTCGTTCTTCTAGGTTAAACCGTTCGTTTGCAGTAACCGTTTTCATTTTTAGGTTTCACTCTGTTTTCTCCTACAGGGATACATGTATTTGGAACTCTAAATCAAACACGGTTTGTGCTAGCTCTTTGAAACTTGACACAATAAAGCAGGTTCAAGTTCTATCTCTATGGTTTTTTTGCTGTTGATGTAGCCCTAAGCAGAGACTGGCGAAAATAACTGTCATGGAAATGGGTTGCCAATCTTCCAAAAAACTACGAGTTGCCTGAAATCTCAGCAAACATTTTGTCACCCAATCTTGATGATTCTTTCAGGTAATGATCAGTACACCAAAACCACTGGGCTCACCAAATTTCGTTCTTCTAGGTTGAACCGTTCATTTGCAGTAACCGTTTTCATTTTTAGGTTTCACTCTGTTTTCTCCTATAGGGATACATGTATTTGGAACTCTAAATCAAACACGGTTTGTGCTAGCTCTTTGAAACTTGACACAATAAAGCAGTTTCAAGTTCTATCTCTATGCTTTGTTTGCTGTTGATGTAGCCCTAAGCAGAGACTGGCGATAATCCCTTTCATGGAAAGGGGTTGCCAAGCTTCCAAAAAACTACGAGTTTCCTGAAATCTCAGCAAACATTTTTTCACCCAATCTTGATGATTCTTTCAGGTAATGATCAGTACACCAAAACCACTTGGCTCACCAAATTTCGTTCTTCTAGGTTAAACCATTCGTTTGCAGTAACCGTTTTCATTTTTAGGTTTCACTCTGTTTTCTCCTATAGGGATACATGCTTTTGGAACTCTAAATCATACAAGGTTTGTGCTAGCTCTTTGAAACTTGACACAATAAAGCAGTTTCCAGTTCTATCTCTATGGTTTGTTTGCTGTTGATGTAGCCCTAAGCAGAGACTGGCGAAAATCACTTTCATTGAAAGGGGTTGCCAAGCTTCCAAAAAACTAAGAGTTGCCTGAAATCTCAGCAAACATTTTTTCACCCAATCTTGATGATTCTTTCAGGTAATGATCAGTACACCAAAACCACTTGGCTCACCAAATTTCGTTCTTCTAGGTTAAACCGTTCGTTTGCAGTAACCGTTTTCAATTTTAGGTTTCACTCTGTTTTCTCCTATAGGGATACATGTATTTGGAACTCTAAATCAAACACGGTTTGTGCTAGCTCTTTGAAACTTGACACAATAAAAGAGTTTCCAGTTCTATCTCTATGCTTTGTTTGCTGTTGATATAGCCCTAAGCAGAGACTGGCAAAAATCACTTTCATTGAAAGGGGTTGCCAAGCTCCAAAAAACTACAAGTTGCCTGAAATCTCAGCAAACATTTTTTCACCCAATCTTGATGATTCTTTCAGGTAATGATCAGTACACCAAATCCACTTGGCTCACCAAATTTCGTTCTTCTAGGTTAAACCGTTCGTTTGCAGTAACTGTTTTCATTTTTAGGTTTCACTCTGTTTTCTCCTATAGGGATACATGTATTTGGAACTCTAAATCAAACACGGTTTGTGCTAGCTCTATGAAACTTGACACAATATAGCAGTTTCCAGTTCTATCTCTATGCTTTGTTTGATGTTGATGTAGCCCTAAGCAGAGACTGGCGAAAATCCCTTTCATGGAAAGGGGTTGCCAAGCTTCCAAAAAACTACGAGTTGCCTGAAATCTCCGCAAACATATTTCACCCAATCTTGATGATTCTTTCAGGTAATGATCAGTACACCAAAACCACTTGGCTCAACATATTTCGTTCTTCTAGGTTAAACCGTTCATTTGCAGTAACCCCTTTCATTTTTAGGTTTCACTCTGTTTTCTCCTAAAGGGATACATGCATTTGGAACTCTAAATCAAACACGGTTTGTGCTAGCTCTTTGAAACTTGACACAATAAAGCAGTTTCCAGTTCTATCGCAGTGGTTTGTTTGCTGTTGATGTAGCCGTAAGCAGAGACTGCGAAAATCACTTTCATCGAAAGGGGTTGCCAAGCTTCCAAAAAACTACGAGTTGCCTGAAATGTCAGCAAACATTTTTTCACTCAATCTTGATGATTCTTTCAGGTAATGATCAGTACACCATAACCACTTGGCTCACCAAATTTCGTTCTTCTAAGTTAAACCGTTCGTTTGCAGTAACCGTTTTCATTTTTAGGTTTCACTCTGTTTTCTCCTATAGGGATACATGCATTTGGAACTCTAAATCAAACACGGTTTGTGCTAGCTCTTTGAAACTTGACACAATAAAGCAGTTTCCAGTTCTATCTCTATGCTTTGTTTGCTGTTGATGTAGCCCTAAGCAGAGACTGGCGAAAATCACTTTCATTGAAAGGGGTTGCCAAGCTTCCAAAAAACTAAGAGTTGCCTGAAATCTCAGCAAACATTTTTTCACCCAATCTTGATGATTCTTTCAGGTAATGATCAGTACACCAAAACCACTTGGCTCACCAAATTTCGTTCTTCTAGGTTAAACCGTTCGTTTGCAGTAACCGTTTTCAATTTTAGGTTTCACTCTGTTTTCTCCTATAGGGATACATGTATTTGGAACTCTAAATCAAACACGGTTTGTGCTATCTCTTTGAAACTTGACACAATAAAGCAGTTTCCAGTTCTATCTCTATGCTTTGTTTGCTGTTGATATAGCCCTAAGCAGAGACTGGCAAAAATCACTTTCATTGAAAGGGGTTGCCAAGCTCCAAAAAACTACAAGTTGCCTGAAATCTCAGCAAACATTTTTTAACCCATTCTTGATGATTCTTTCAGGTAATGATCAGTACACCAAATCCACTTGGCTCACCAAATTTCGTTCTTCTAGGTTAAACCGTTCGTTTGCAGTAACTGTTTTCATTTTTAGGTTTCACTCTGTTTTCTCCTATAGGGATACATGTATTTGGAACTCTAAATCAAACACGGTTTGTGCTAGCTCTATGAAACTTGACACAATATAGCAGTTTCCAGTTCTATCTCTATGCTTTGTTTGCTGTTGATGTAGCCCTAAGCAGAGACTGGCGAAAATCCCTTTCATGGAAAGGGGTTGCCAAGCTTCCAAAAAACTACGAGTTGCCTGAAATCTCCGCAAACATATTTCACCCAATCTTGATGATTCTTTCAGGTAATGATCAGTACACAAAAACAACTTGGCTCACCAAATTTCGTTCTTCTAGGTTAAACCATTCATTTGCAGTAACCGCTTTCATTTTTAGGTTTCACTCTGTTTTCTCCTATAGGGATACATGTATTTGGAACTCTAAATCAAACACGGTTTGTGCTAGCTCTTTGAAACTTGACACAATAAAGCAGTTTCAAGTTCTATCTCTATGGTTTGTTTGCTGTTGATGTAGCCCTAAGCAGAGACTGGCGAAAATCACTTTTATGGAAAGGGGTTGCCAAGCTTCCAAAAAACTACGAGTTGCCTGAAATCTCAGCCAACCTTTTTTCTCTTAATCTTGATGATTCTTTCAGGTAATGATCAGTACACCAAAACCACTTGGCTCACCAAATTTCGTTCTTCTAGGTTAAACCGTTCATTTACAGTAACCGTTTTCATTTTTATGTTTCCCTCTGTTTTCTCCTATAGGGATACATGTATTTGGAACTCTAAATCAAACACGGTTTGTGCTAGCTATTTCAAACTTGACACAATAAAGCAGTTTCCAGTTCTCTCTCTATGGTTGTTTGCTGTTGATGTATCCCTAAGCAGAGACTGGCGAAAATCACTTTCATGGAAAGGGGTTGCCAAGCTTCCAAAAAACTACGAGTTTCCTGAAATCTCAGCAAACACTTTTTCACCCAATCTAGATGATTCTTTCAGGTAATGATCAGTACACCAAAATCACCTGGCTCACCAAATTTCGTTCTTCTAGGTTAAACCATTCGTTTGCAGTAACCGTTTTCATTTTTAGGTTTCACTCTGTTTTCTCCTATAGGGATACATGTATTTGGAACTCTAAATCAAACACGGTTTGTGCTAGCTCTTTAAAACTTGACACAATAAAGCAGTTTCAAGTTCTATCTCTATGCTTTGTTTGCTGTTGACGTAGCCCTAAGCAGAGACTGGCAAAAATCACTTTCATGGAAAGGGGTTGCAAATCTTCCAAAAAACTACGAGTTGCGTGAAATCTCAGCAAACATTTTTTCACCCAATCTTGATGATTCTTTCAGGTAATGATCAGTACACCAAAACCACTTGGCTCACCAAATTTCGTTCTTCTAGGTTAAACCGTTCGTTAGCAGTAACCGTTTTCATTTTTAGGTTTCACTCTGTTTTCTCCTATAGGGATACAAGTATTTGGAACTCTAAATAAACACGGTTTGTGCTAGCTCTTTGAAACTTGAAACAATAAAGCAGTTTCAAGTTCTCTCTCTATGCTTTGTTTGCTGTCTATGTAGCCCTAAGTAGAGACTGGCGAAAATCACTTTCATGGGAAGAAATTGCCAAGCTTCCAAAAAACTACGAGTTGCCTGAAATCTCAGCAAACAGTTTTTCACCCAATCTTGATGATTCTTTCAGGTAATGATCAGTACACCAAAACCACTTGGCTCACCAAATTTCATTCTTCTAGGTTAAACCGTTCGTTTGCAGTAACCGTTTTCATTTTTAGGTTTCACTCTGTTTTCTCCTGAAGGGATACATGTATTTGGAACTCTAAATCAAACACGGTTTGTGCTAGCTCTTTGAAACTTGACACAATAAAGCAGTTTCCAGTTCTATCTCTATGCTTTGTTTGATGTTGATGTAGCCCTAAGCAGAGACTGTCGAAAATCCCTTTCATGGAAAGGGGTTGCCAAGCTTCCAAAAAACTACGAGTTGCCTGAAATCTCAGCAAACATTTTTTCACCCAATCTTGATGATTCTTTCAGGTAATGATCAGTACACCAAAACCACTTGGCTCACCAAATTTCGTTCTTCTAGGTTAAACCGTTCGTTTGCAGTAACCGTTTTCATTTTTAGGTTTCACTCTGTTTTCTCCTATAGGGATACATGTATTTGGAAATATAAATCAAACACGGTTTGTGCTAGCTCTTTGAAAATTAACACAATAAAGCAGTTTCAAGTTCTCTTTCTATGCTTTGTTTACTGTTGATGTAGCCCTAAGTAGAGACTGGCAAAAATCACTTTCATGGAAAGGGGTTGCAAAGCTTCCAAAAAATTACGAGTTGCCTGAAATCTCAGCAAACATTTTTTAACCCAATCTGGATGATTCTTTCAGGTAATGATCAGTACACCAAAACCACTTGGCTCACCAAATTTCGTTCTTTTAGGTTAAACCGTTCGTTTGCAGTAACCGTTTTCATTTTTAGGTTTCACTCTGTTTTCTCAAATAGGGATACATGTATTTGGAACTCTAAATCAAACACGGTTTGTGCTAGCTCTTTGAAACTTGACACAATAAAGCAGTTTCAAGTCCTATCTCTATGCTTTGTTTGCTGTTGATGTAGCCCTAAGCAGAGACTGGCGAAAATCACTTTCATGGAAAGGGGTTGCCAAGCTTCCAAAAAACGACGAGTTGCCTGAAATCTCAGCAAATATTTTTTCACCCAATCTTGATGATTCTTTCAGGTAATGATCAGTACTCCAAAACCACATAGCTCAGCAAATTTCGTTCTTCTAGATTAAACCGTTTGTTTGCAGTAACCGTTTTCATCTTTAGGTTTCACTCTGTTTTCTCCTATATGGATACATGTATTTGGAACTCTAAATCAAACACGGTTTGTGCTAGCTCTTTGAAACTTGACACAATAAAGCAGTTTCAAGTTCTATCTCTATGCTTTGTTTGCTGTTGATGTAGCCCTAAGCAGAGACTGGCGAAAATCACTTTCATGAAAAGGGGTTGCCAAGCTTCCAAAAAACTACGAGTTGCCTGAAATCTCAGCAAACATTTTTTCACCCAATCTTGATGATTCTTTCAGGTAATGATCAGTACACCAAAACCACTTGGCTCACCAAATTTCGTTCTTCTAGGTTAAACCGTTCGTTTGCAGTAACCGTTTTCATTTTTAGGTTTCACTCTGTTTTCTCCTATATGGATACATGTAATTGGAACTCTAAATCAAACACGGTTTGTGCTAGCTTTTTGGAACTTGACACAATAAAGCAGTTTCAAGTTCTATCTCTATGCTTTTTTTGCTGTTGATGTAGCCCTAAGCAGAGACTGGCGAAAATCACTTTCATGGAAAAAGGTTGCCAAGCTTCCAAAAAAACTACGAGTTGCCTGAAATCTCAGCAAACATTTTTTCACCCAATATTGATGATTCTTTCAGGTAATGATCAGTACACCACAACCACTTGGCTCACAAAATTTCATTCCTCTAGGTTAAACCGTTCGTTTGCAGTAACCGTTTTCATTTTTAGGTTTCACTCTGTTTTCTCCTATACGGATACATGTATTTGGAACTCTAAATCAAACACGGTTTGTGCTAGCTCTTTGAAACTTGACACAATAAAGCAGTTTCCAGTTCTATCACTATGCTTGGTTTGCTGTTGATGTAGCCCTAAGCAGAGACTGGCGAAAATCACTTTCATGGAAAGGGGTTGCCAAGCTTCCAAAAAACGACGAGTTGCCTGAAATCTCAGCAAATATTTTTTCACCCAATCTTGATGATTCTTTCAGGTAATGATCAGTACTCCAAAACCACATAGCTCACCAAATTTCGTTCTTCTAGTTTAAACCGTTCGTTTGCAGTAACCGTTTTCATCTTTAGGTTTCACTCTGTTATCTGCTATAGGGATACATGTATTTGGAACTCTAAATCAAACACGGTTTGTGCTAGCTCTTTGAAACTTGACACAATAAAGCAGTTTCAAGTTCTATCTCTATGCTTTGTTTGCTGTTGATGTAGCCCTAAGTAGAGACTGGCGAAAATCACTTTCATGGAAAGGGGTTGCCAAGCTTCCAAAAATCTACGAGTTTCCTGAAATCTCAGCAAACATTTTTTCACCCAATCTTGATGATTCTTTCAGGTAATGATCAGTATACCAAAACCACTTGGCTCACCAAATTTCGTTCTTCTAGGTTAAACCATTCGTTTGCAGTAATCGTTTTCATTTTTAGGTTTCACTCTGTTTTCTCCTATAGGGATACATGTATTTGGAACTCTAAATCAAACACGGTTTGTGCTAGCTTTTTGAAACTTGACACAATAAAGCAGTTTCATGTTCTATCTCTATGCTTTGTTTGCTGTTGATGTAGCCCTAAGCAGAGACTGGCGAAAATCACTTTCATGGAAAAGGGTTGCCAACCTTCCAAAAAACTACGAGTTGCCTAAAATCTCAGCAAACATTTTTTCACCCAATCTTGATGATTCTTTCATGTAATGATCAGTACACCAAAACCACTTGGCTCACCAAATTTCGTTCTTCTAGGGTTAAACCGTTCGTTTGCAGTAACCGTTTTCATTTTTAGGTTTCACTCTGTTTTCTCCTAGAGGGATACATGTATTTGGAACTCTAAATCAAACACGGTTGGTGCTAGCTCTATGAAACTTGACACAATATAGCAGTTTCCAGTTCTATCTCTAAGCTTTGTTTGCTGTTGATGTAGCCCTAAGCAGAGACTGGTGAAAATCCCTTTCATGGAAAGGGGTTGCCAAGCTTCCAAAAAATTACGAGTTGCCTGAAATCTCTGCAAACATATTTCACCCAATCTGGATGATTCTTTCAGGTAATGATCAGTACACCAAAACCACTTGGCTCACCAAATTTCGTTCTTCTAGGTTAAACCGTTCGTTTGCAGTAACCGTTTTCATTTTTAGGTTTCACTCTGTTTTCTCCTATAGGGATACATGTATTTGGAACTCTAAATCAAACACGGTTGGTGCTAGCTCTATGAAACTTGACACAATATAGCAGTTTCCAGTTCTATCTCTATGCTTTGTTTGCTGTTGATGTAGCCCTAAGCAGCGACTGGCGAAAATCCCTTTCATGGATAGGGGTTGCCAAGCTTCCAAAAAATTACGAGTTGCCTGAAATCTCTGCAAACATATTTCACCCAATGTGGATGATTCTTTCAGGTAATGATCAGTACACCAAAACCACTTGGCTCACCAAATTTCGTTCTTCTAGGTTAAACCGTTCGTTTGCAGTAACCGTTTTCATTTTTAGGTTTCACTCTGTTTTCTCCTATAGGGATACATGTATTTGGAACTCTAAATCAAACACGGTTGGTGCTAGCTCTATGAAACTTGACACAATATAGCAGTTTCCAGTTCTATCTCTATGCTTTGTTTGCTGTTGATGTAGCCCTAAGCAGAGACTGGCGAAAATCCCTTTCATGGAAAGGGGTTGCCAAGCTTCCAAAAAACTACGAGTTGCCTGAAATCTCCGCAAACATATTTCACCCAATCTGGATGATTCTTTCAGGTAATGATCAGTACACCAAAACCACTTGGCTCACCAAATTTCGTTCTTCTAGGTTAAACCGTTCGTTTGCAGTAACTGTTTTCATTTTTAGGTTTCACTCTGTTTTCTCCTATAGGGATACATGTATTTGGAACTCTAAATCAAACACGGTTTGTGCTAGCTCTTTGAAACTTGACACAATAAAGCAGTTTCAAGTTCTATCTCTATGCTTTGATTGCTGTTGATGTAGCCCTAAGCAGAGACTGGCGAAAATCACTTTCATGGACAGGGGTTGCCAAGCTTCCAAAAAACTACGAGTTGCCTAAAATCTCAGCAAACATTTTTTCGCCTAATCTTGATGATTCTTTCAGGTAATGATCAGTACACCAAAACCACTTGGCTCACCAAATTTCGTTCTTCTAGGTTAAACCGTTCGTTTGCAGTAACCGTTTTCATTTTTAGGTTTCACTCTGTTTTCTCCTATAGGGATACATGTATTTGGAACTCTAAATCAAACACGGTTTGTGCTAGCTCTTTGAAACTTGACACAATAAAGCAGTTTCAAGTTCTATCTCTAAGCTTTGTTTGCTGTTGATGTAGCCCCTTTGCAGAGACTGGCGAAAATCCCTTTCATGGAAAGGGGTTGCCAAGCTTCCAAAAAACTACGAGTTGCCTGAAATCTCAGCAAACATTTTTTCACCCAATCTTGATGATTCTTTCAGGTAATGATCAGTACACCAAAACCACTTGGCTCACCAAATTTCGTTCTTCTAGGTTAAACCGTTCGTTTGCAGTAACCGTTTTCATTTTTAGGTTTCACTCTGTTTTCTCCTATAGGGATACATGTATTTGGAACTCTAAATCAAACACGGTTTGTGCTAGCTCTATGAAACTTGACACAATAAAGCAGATTCAACTTCTTTCTCTATGCTTTGTTTGCTGTTGATGTAGCCCTAAGCAGAGACTGGTGAAAATCCCTTTCATGGAAAGGGGTTGCCAAGCTTCTGAAATACTACGAGTTGCCTGAAATCTCAGCAAACATATTTCACCCAATCTTGATGATTCTTTCAGGTAATGATCAGTACCCCAAAACCACTTGGCTCAGCAAATTTCGTTCTTCTAGGTTAAACCGTTCATTTGCAGTAACCGTTTTCATTTTTAGGTTTCACTCTGTTTTCTCCTATAGGGATACATGTATTTGGAACTCTAAATCAAACACGGTTTGTGCTAGCTCTTTGAAACTTGACACAATAAAGCAGTTTCCAGTTCTATCTCTATGCTTTGTTTGATGTTGATGTAGCCCTAAGCAGAGACTGTCGAAAATCCCTTTCATGGAAAGGGGTTGCCAAGCTTCCAAAAAACTACGAGTTGCCTGAAATCTCAGCAAACATTTTTTCACCCAATCTTGATGATTCTTTCAGGTAATGATCAGTACACCAAAACCACTTGGCTCACCAAATTTCGTTCTTCTAGGTTAAACCGTTCGTTTGCAGTAACCGTTTTCATTTTTAGGTTTCACTCTCTTTTCTCTTATAGGGATACATGTATTTGGAACTCTAAATCAAACACGGTTTGTGCTAGCTCTTTGAAACTTGACACAATAAAGCAGTTTCAAGTTCTATCTCTATGCTTTGTTTGCTGTTGACGTAGCCCTAAGCAGAGACTGGCGAAAATCCCTTTCATGGAAAGGGGTTGCCAAGCTTCCAAAACACTACGAGTTGCCTGAAATCTCAGCAAACATTTTTTCACCCAATCTTGATGATTCTTTCAGGTAATGATCAGTACACCAAAACCACTTGGCTAACCAAATTTCGTTCTTCTAGGTTAAACCGTTCATTTGCAGTAACCGTTTTCATTTTTAGGTTTCACTCTGTTTTCTCCTATAGGGATACATGCATTTGGAACTCTAAATCAAACACGGTTTGTGCTAGCTCTTTGAAACTTGACACAATAAAGCAGTTTCCAGTTCTACCTCTATGCTTTGTTTGCTGTTGATGTAGCCCTAAGCAGAGACTGGCGAAAATCCCTTTCATGGAAAGGGGTTGCCAAGCTTCCAAAAAACTACGAGTTGCCTGAAATCTAAGCAAACATTATTTCACCCAATCTTGATGATTCTTTCAGGTAATGATCAGTACACCAAAACCACTTGGCTCACCAAATTTCGTTCTTCTAGGTTAAACCGTTCGTTTGCAGTAACCGTTTTCATTTTTAGGTTTCACTCTGTTTTCTCCTATAGGGATACATGTATTTGGAACTCTAAATCAAACACGGTTTGTGCTAGCTCTTTGAAACTTGACACAATAAAGGAGTTTCAAGTTCTATCTCTATGCTTTGTTTGCTGTTGATGTAGCCCTAAGCAGAGAGTGGCGAAAATCCCTTTCATGGAAAGGGGTTGCCAAGCTTCCAAAAAACTACGAGTTGCCTGAAATCTCAGCAAACATTTTTTCACCCAATCTTGATGATTCTTTCATGTAATGATCAGTACACCAAAACCACTTGGCTCACCAAATTTCGTTCTTCTAGGTTAAACCGTTCGTTTGCAGTAACCGTTTTCATTTTTAGGTTTCACTCTGTTTTCTCCTATAGGGATACATGCATTTGGAACTCTAAATCAAACACGGTTTGTGCTAGCTCTTTGAAACTTGACACAATAAAGCAGTTTCCAGTTCTACCTCTATGCTTTGTTTGCTGTTGATGTAGCCCTAAGCAGAGACTGGCGAAAATCCCTTTCATGGAAAGGGGTTGCCAAGCTTCCAAAAAACTACGAGTTGCCTGAAATCTCAGCAAACATTTTTTCACCCAATCTTGATGATTCTTTCAGGTAATGATCAGTACACCAAAACCACTTGGCTCACCAAATTCAGTTCTTCTAGGTTAAACCGTTCGTTTGCAGTAACCGTTTTCATTTTTAGGTTTCACTCTTTTTTCTCCTATAGGGATACATGTATTTGGAACTCTCAATCAAACACGGTTTGTGCTAGCTCTTTGAAACTTGACACAATAAAGCAGTTTCCAGTTCTATCTGTATGCTTTGTTTGCTGTTGATGTAGCCCTAAGCAGAGACTGGCGAAAAACACTTTCATGGAAAGGGTTTGCCAAGCTTCCAAAAAACTACGAGTTGCCTGAAATCTCAGCAAACATTTTTTCACCCAATCTTGATGATTCTTTCAGGTAATGATCAGTACACCAAAACCACTTGGCTCACCAAATTTCGTTCTTCTAGTTTAAACCGTTCGTTTGCAGTAACCGTTTTCATTTTTAGGTTTCACTCTGTTTTCTCCTATAGGGATACATGTATTTGGAACTCTAAATCAAACACGGTTTGTGCTAGCTCTTTGAAACTTGACACAATAAAGCAGTTTCCAGTTCTATCTCTATGCGTTGTTTGCTGTTGATATAGCCCTAAGTAGAGACTGGCGAAAATCACTTTCATGGAAAGGGGTTGCCAAGCTTCCAAAAACCTACGAGTTTCCTGAAATCTCAGCAAACATTTTTTCACCCAATCTTGATGATTCTTTCAGGTAATGATCAGTATACCAAAACCACTTGGCTCACCAAATTTCGTTCTTCTAGGTTAAACCATTCGTTTGCAGTAACCGTTTTCATTTTTAGGTTTCACTCTGTTTTCTCCTATAGGGATACATGTATTTGGAACTCTAAATCAAACACGGTTTGTGCTAGCTTTTTGAAACTTGACACAATAAAGCAGTTTCCAGTTCTATCTCTATGCTTTGTTTGCTGTTGATGTAGCCGTAAGCAGAGACTGGCGAAAATCACTTTCATGGAAAAGGGTTGCCAACCTTCCAAAAAACTACGAGTTGCCTAAAATCTCAGCGAACATTTTTTCACCCAATCTTGATGATTCTTTCATGTAATGATCAGTACACCAAAACCACTTGGCTCACCAAATTTCGTTCTTCTAGGTTAAACCGTTCGTTTGCAGTAACCGTTTTCATTTTTAGGTTTCACTCTGTTTTCTCCTATAGGGATACATGTATTTGGAACTCTAAATCAAACACGGTTTGTGCTAGCTCTTTGAAACTTGACACAATAAAGCAGTTTCCAGTTCTATCTCTATGCTTTGTTTGCTGTTGATGTAGCCCTAAGTAGAGACTGGCGAAAATCACTTTCATGGAAAGGGGTTGCCAAGCTTCCAAAAAACTACGAGTTGCCTGAAATCTCAGCAAACATTTTTTCACCCAATCTTGATGATTCTTTCAGGTAATGATCAGTATACCAAAACCACTTGGCTCACCAAATTTCGTTCTTCTAGGTTAAAGCATTCGTTTGCAGTAACCGTTTTCATTTTTAGGTTTCACTCTGTTTTCTAGTATAGGGATAAATGTATTTGGAACTCTAAATCAAACACGGTTTGTGCTAGCTCTTTGAAACTTGACACAATAAAGCAGTTTCAAGTTCTATCTCTATGCTTTGTTTGCTGTTGATGTAGCCCTAAGGAGAAACTGGCGAAAATCACTTTCATGGAAAGGGGTTGCCAAGCTTCCAAAAAACTACCAGTTGCCTGAAATCTCAGCAAACATTTTTTCACCCAATCTTGATGATTCTTTCAGGTAATGATCAGTACACCAAAACCACTTGGCTCACCAAATTTCGTTCTTCTAGGTTAAACCGATCATTTGCAGTAACCGTTTTCATTTTTAGGTTTCACTCTGTTTTCTCCTATAGGGATACATGCATTTGGAACTCTAAATCAAACACGGTTTGTGCTAGGTCTTTGAAACCTGACACAATAAAGCAATTTCCATTTCTATCTCTATACTTTGTTTGCTATTGATGTAGCCCTAAGCAGAGACTGGCGAAAATCACTTTCATGGAAAGGGGTTGCCAAGCTTCCTCAAAACTACGAGTTGCCTGAAATCTCAGCAAACATTTTTTCACCTAATCTTGATGATTCTTTCAGGTAATGATCAGTACACCAAAACCACTTGGCTCACCAAATTTCGTTCTTGTAGGTTAAACCGATCGCTTGCAGTAACCGTTTTCAATTTTAGGTTTCACTCTGTTTTCTCCTATAGGGATACATATTTGGAACTCTAAATCAAACACGGTTTGTGCTAGCTCTTTGAAACTTGACACAATAAAGCAGTTTCCAGTTCTATCTCTATGCTTTCTTTGCTGTTGATATAGCCCTAAGAAGAGACTGGCGAAAATCACTTTCATGGAAAGGGGTTGCCAATCTTCCAAAAAACTACAAGTTGCCTGAAATCTCAGCAAACATTTTCTCACCCAATCTTGATGATTTTTTCAGGTAATGATCAGTACGCCAAAACCACTTGGCTCAACAAATTTCGTTCTTCTAGGTTAAACCGTTCGTTTGCAGTAACCGTTTTCATTTTTAGGTTTCACTCTGTTTTCTCCTATAGGGATACATGTATTTGGAACTCTAAATCAAACACGGTTGGTGCTAGCTCTATGAAACTTGACACAATATAGCAGTTTCAAGTTCTATCTCTATGCTTTGTTTGCTGTTGACGTAGCCCTAAGCAGAGACTGGCGAAAATCCCTTTCATGGAAAGGGGTTGCCAAGCTTCCAAAACACTACGAGTTGCCTGAAATCTCAGCAAACATTTTTTCACCCAATCTTGATGATTATTTCAGGTAATGATCAGTACACCAAAACCACTTGGCTAACCAAATTTCGTTCTTCTAGGTTAAACCGTTCATTTGCAGTAACCGTTTTCATTTTTAGGTTTCACTCTGTTTTCTCCTATAGGGATACATGCATTTGGAACTCTAAATCAAACACGGTTTGTGCTAGCTCTTTGAAACTTGACACAATAAAGCAGTTTCCAGTTCTACCTCTATGCTTTGTTTGCTGTTGATGTAGCCCTAAGCAGAGACTGGCGAAAATCCCTTTCATGGAAAGGGGTTGCCAAGCTTCCAAAAAACTACGAGTTGCCTGAAATCTCAGCAAACATTATTTCACCCAATCTTGATGATTCTTTCAGGTAATGATCAGTACACCAAAACCACTTGGCTCACCAAATTTCGTTCTTCTAGGTTAAACCGTTCGTTTGCAGTAACCGTTTTCATTTTTAGGTTTCACTCTGTTTTCTCCTATAGGGATACATGTATTTGGAACTCTAAATCAAACACGGTTTGTGCTAGCTCTTTGAAACTTGACACAATAAAGCAGTTTCAAGTTCTATCTCTATGCTTTGTTTGCTGTTGATGTAGCCCTAAGCAGAGACTGGCGAAAATCACTTTCATGGAAAGGGGTGGCCAAGCTTCCAAAAAACTACGAGTTGCCTGAAATCTCAGCAAACATTTTTTCACCCAATCTTGATGATTCTTTCATGTAATGATCAGTACACCAAAACCACTTGGCTCACCAAATTTCGTTCTTCTAGGTTAAACCGTTCGTTTGCAGTAACCGTTTTCATTTTTAGGTTTCACTCTGTTTTCTCCTATAGGGATACATGCATTTGGAACTCTAAATCAAACACGGTTTGTGCTAGCTCTTTGAAACTTGACACAATAAAGCAGTTTCCAGTTCTACCTCTATGCTTTGTTTGCTGTTGATGTAGCCCTAAGCAGAGACTGGCGAAAATCCCTTTCATGGAAAGGGGTTGCCAAGCTTCCAAAAAACTACGAGTTGCCTGAAATCTCAGAAAACATTTTTTCACCCAATCTTGATGATTCTTTCATGTAATGATCAGTACACCAAAACCACTTGGCTCACCAAATTTCGTTCTTCTAGGTTAAACCGTTCGTTTGCAGTAACCGTTTTCATTTTTAGGTTTCACTCTGTTTTCTCCTATAGGGATACATGTATTTGGAACTCTAAATCAAACACGGTTTGTGCTAGCTCTTTGAAACTTGACACAATAAAGCAGTTTCCAGTTCTATCTCTATGCTTTGTTTGCTGTTGATGTAGCCCTAAGTAGAGACTGGCGAAAATCACTTTCATGGAAAGGGGTTGCCAAGCTTCCAAAAAACTACGAGTTGCCTGAAATCTCAGCAAACATTTTTTCACCCAATCTTGATGATTCTTTCAGGTAATGATCAGTATACCAAAACCACTTGGCTCACCAAATTTCGTTCTTCTAGGTTAAACCATTCGTTTGCAGTAACCGTTTTCATTTTTAGGTTTCACTCTGTTTTCTAGTATAGGGAAAAATGTATTTGGAACTCTAAATCAAACACGGATTGTGCTAGCTCTTTGAAACTTGACACAATAAAGCAGTTTCAAGTTCTATCTCTATGCTTTGTTTGCTGTTGATGTAGCCCTAAGGAGAAACTGGCGAAAATCACTTTCATGGAAAGGGGTTGCCAAGCTTCCAAAAAACTACCAGTTGCCTGAAATCTCAGCAAACATTTTTTCACCCAATCTTGATGATTCTTTCATGCAATGATCAGTACACCAAAACCACTTGGCTCACCAAATTTCGTTCTTCTAGGTTAAACCGATCATTTGCAGTAACCGTTTTCATTTTTAGGTTTCACTCTGTTTTCTCCTATAGGGATACATGCATTTGGAACTCTAAATCAAACACGGTTTGTGCTAGGTCTTTGAATCCTGACACAATAAAGCAATTTCCATTTCTATCTCTATACTTTGTTTGCTGTTGATGTAGCCCTAAGCAGAGACTGGCGAAAATCACTTTCATGGAAAGGGGTTGCCAAGCTTCCTCAAAACTATGAGTTGCCTGAAATCTCAGCAAACATTTTTTCACCTAATCTTGATGATTCTTTCAGGTAATGATCAGTACACCAAAACCACTTGGCTCACCAAATTTCGTTCTTCTAGGTTAAACCGATCGCTTGCAGTAACCGTTTTCAATTTTAGGTTTCACTCTGTTTTCTCCTATAGGGATACATATTTGGAACTCTAAATCAAACACGGTTTGTGCTAGCTCTTTGAAACTTGACACAATAAAGCAGTTTCCAGTTCTATCTCTATGCTTTCTTTGCTGTTGATATAGCCCTAAGAAGAGACTGGCGAAAATCACTTTCATGGAAAGGGGTTGCCAATCTTCCAAAAAACTACAAGTTGCCTGAAATCTCAGCAAACATTTTCTCACCCAATCTTGATGATTTTTTCAGGTAATGATCAGTACGCCAAAACCACTTGGCTCAACAAATTTCGTTCTTCTAGGTTAAACCATTCGTTTGCAGTAACCGTTTTCATTTTTAGGTTTCACTCTGTTTTCTCCTATAGGGATACATGTATTTGGAACTCTAAATCAAACACGGTTGGTGCTAGCTCTATGAAACTTGACACAATATAGCAGTTTCCAGTTCTATCTCTATGCTTTGTTTGCTGTTGATGTAGCCCTAAGCAGAGACTGGCGAAAATCCCTTTCATGGAAAGGGGTTGCCAAGCTTCCAAAAAATTACGAGTTGCCTGAAATCTCTGCAAACATATTTCACCCAATCTGGATGATTCTTTCAGGTAATGATCAGTACACCAAAACCACTTGGCTCACCAAATTTCGTTCTTCTAGGTTAAACCGTTCGTTTGCAGTAACCGTTTTCATTTTTAGGTTTCACTCTGTTTTCTCCTATAGGGATACATGTATTTGGAACTCTAAATCAAACACGGTTGGTGCTAGCTCTATGAAACTTGACACAAAATAGCAGTTTCCAGTTCTATCTCTATGCTTTGTTTGCTGTTGATGTAGCCCTAAGCAGAGACTGGCGAAAATCCCTTTCATGGATAGGGGTTGCCAAGCTTCCAAAAAATTACGAGTTGCCTGAAATCTCTGCAAACATATTTCACCCAATCTGGATGATTCTTTCAGGTAATGATCAGTACACCAAAACCACTTGGCTCACCAAATTTCGTTCTTCTAGGTTAAACCGTTCGTTTGCAGTAACCGTTTTCATTTTTAGGTTTCACTCTGTTTTCTCCTATAGGGATACATGTATTTAGAACTCTAAATCAAACACGGTTGGTGCTAGCTCTATGAAACTTGACACAATATAGCAGTTTCCAGTTCTATCTCTATGCTTTGTTTGCTGTTGATGTAGCCCTAAGCAGAGACTGGTGAAAATCCCTTTCATGGAAAGGGGTTGCCAAGCTTCCAAAAAACTACGAGTTGCCTGAAATCTCCGCAAACATATTTCACCCAATCTGGATGATTCTTTCAGGTAATGATCAGTACACCAAAACCACTTGGCTCACCAAATTTCGTTCTTCTAGGTTAAACCGTTCGTTTGCAGTAACTGTTTTCATTTTTAGGCTTCTTTCTGTTTTCTCCTATAGGGATACATGTATTTGGAACTCTAAATCAAACACGGTTTGTGCTAGCTCTTTGAAACTTGACACAATAAAGCAGTTTCAAGTTCTATCTCTATGTTTTGATTGCTGTTGATGTAGCCCTAAGCAGAGACTGGCGAAAATCACTTTCATGGACAGGGGTTGCCAAGCTTCCAAAAAACTACGAGTTGCCTAAAATCTCAGCAAACATTTTTTCGCCTAATCTTGATGATTCTTTCAGGTAATGATCAGTACACCACAACCACTTGGCTCACCCAATTTCGTTCTTCTAGGTTAAACCGTTCGTTTGCAGTAACCGTTTTCATTTTTAGGTTTCACTCTGTTTTCTAGTATAGGGATACATGTATTTGGAACTCTAAATCAAACACGGTTTGTGCTAGCTCTTTGAAACTTGACACAATAAAGCAGTATCCAGTTCTATCTCTATGGTTTGTTTGCTTTTGATGTAGCCCTAAGGAGAAACTGGCGAAAATCACTTTCATGGAAAGGGGTTGCCAAGCTTCCAAAAAACTACGAGTTTTCTGAAATCTCAGCAAACATTTTTTCACCCAATCTTGATGATTCTTTCATGTAATGATCAGTACACCAAAACCACTTGGCTCACCAAATTTCGTTCTTCTAGGTTAAACCGTTCGTTTGCAGTAACCGTTTTAATTTTTGGGTTTCACTCTGTTTTCTCCTATAGGGATACATGTATTTGGAACTCTAAATCAAACACGGTTTGTGCTAGCTCTTTGAAACTTGACACAATAAAGCAGTTTCCAGTTCTATCTCTATGCTTTGTTTGCTATTGATGTAGCCCTAAGCAGAGACTGGCGAAAATCACTTTCATGGAAAGGGGTTGCCAAGCTTCCAAAAAACTACGAGTTGCCTGAAATCTCAGCAAACATTTTTCACCCAATCTTGATGATTCTTTCAGGTAATAATCAGTACACCAAAACCACTTGGCTCACCAAATTTCGTTCTTCTAGGTTAAACCGTTCGTTTGCAGTAACTGTTTACATTTTTAGGTTTCACTCTGTATTCTCCTATAGGGATACATGCATTTGGAACTCTAAATCAAACACGGTTTATGCTAGCTCTTTGAAACTTGACACAATAAAGCAGTTTCCAGTTCTATCTCTATGCTTTGTTTGCTGTTGATGTAACCCTAAGAAGAGACTGGCGAAAATCACTTTCATGGAAAGGGGTTGCCAAGCTTTCAAAAAACTACGAGTTGCCTGAAATCTCAGCAAACATTTTTTCACCGAATCTTGATGAATCTTTCAGGTAATGATCAGGACACCAAAACCACTTGGCTCACCAAATTTCGTTCTTCTAGGTTAAACCGTTCGTTTGCAGTAACCGTTTACATTTTTAGTTTTCACTCTGTTTTCTCCTATAGGGATACATGTATTTGGAACTCTAAATCAAACACGGTTTGTGCTAGCTCTTTGAAACTTGACACAATAAAGCAGTTTCCAGTTCTATCTCTATGCTTTGTTTGCTGTTGATGTAACCCTAAGCAGAGACTGGGGTAAATCACTTTCATGGAAAGGGGTTGCCAATCTTCCAAAAAACTACGAGTTGCCTGAAATCTCAGCAAACATTTTTTCACCCAATCTTGATGATTCTTTCAGGTAATGATCAGTACACCAAAACCACTTGGCTCACCAAATTTCGTTCTTCTAGGTTAAACCATTCGTTTGCAGTAACCGTTTCCATTTTTAGGTTTCACTCTGTTTTCTCCTATAGGGATACAAGTATTTGGAACTCTAAATCAAACACGGTTTGTGCTTGCTCCTTGAAACTTGACACAATAAAGCAATTTCAAGTTCTATCTCTATGGTTTTTTTGCTGTTGATGTAGCCCTAAGCAGAGACTGGCGAAAATCAATTTCATGGAAAGTGGTTGCCAAGCTTCCAAAAAACTAAGAGTTGCCTGAAATCTCAGCAAACATTTTTTCACCCAATCTTGAAGATTCTTTCAGGTAATGATCAGTACACCAAAACCACTTGACTCACCAAATTTCGTTTTTCTAGGTTAAACCGATCGTTTGCAGTAACCGTTTCCATTTTTAGGTTTCACTCTGTTTTCTCCTATAGGGATACATGTATTTGGATCTCTAAATCAAACACGGTTTGTGCTAGCTCTTTGAAACTTGACACAATAAAGCAGTTTCCAGTTCTATCTCTGTGGTTTGTTTGCTGTTGATGTAGCCCTAAGCAGAGACTGGCGAAAATCCCTTTCATGGAAAGGGGTTGCCATGCTTCCAAAAAACTACGAGTTGCCTGAAATCTCAGCAAACATTTTTTCACCCAATCTTGATGATTCTTTCAGGTATTGATCAGTAAACCATAACCACTTGGCTCACCAAATTTCGTTCTTCTAAGTTAAACCGTTCGTTTGCAGTAACCGTTTTCATTTTTAGGTTTCACTCTGTTTTCTCCTATAGGGATACATGCATTTGGAACTCTAAATGAAACACGGTTTGTGCTAGCTCTTTGAAACTTGACACAATAAAGCAGTTTTCAGTTCTATCTCTATGCTTTGTTTGCTGTTGATGTAGCCCTAAGCAGAGACTGGCGAAAATCACTTTCATTGAAAGGGGTTGCCAAGCTTCCAAAAAACTACGAGTTGCCTGAAATCTCAGCAAACATTTTTTCACCCAATCTTGATGATTCTTTCAGGTTATGATCAGTACACCAAAACCACTTGGCTCACCAAATTTCGTTCTTCTAGGTTAAACCGTTCGTTTGCAGTAACCGTTTTCAATTTTAGGTTTCACTCTGTTTTCTCCTATAGGGATACATGTATTTGGAACTCTAAATCAAACACGGTTTGTGCTAGCTCTTTGAAACTAGACACAATAAAGCAGTTTCCAGTTCTATCTCTATGCGTTGTTTGCTGTTGATATAGCCCTAAGCAGAGACTGGCAAAAATCACTTTCATGGAAAGGGGTTGCCAAGCTTCCAAAAAACTACAAGTTGCCTGAAATCTCAGCAAACATTTTTTCACCCGATCTTGATGATTCTTTCAGGTAATGATCAGTACACCAAAACCACTTGGCTCACCAAATTTCGTTCTTCTAGGTTAAACCATTCGTTTTCAGTAACCGTTTCCATTTTTAGGTTTCACTCTGTTTTCTCCTATAGGGATACATGTATTTGGAACTCTAAATCAAACACGGTTTGTGCTTGCTCCTTGAAACTTGACACAATAAAGCAGTTTCAAGTTCTATCTCTATGGTTTTTTTGCTGTTGATGTAGCCCTAAGCAGAGACTGGCGAAAATCAATTTCATGGAAAGGGGTTGGCAAGCTTCCAAAAAACTACGAGTTGCCTGAAATCTCAGCAAACATTTTTTCACCCAATCTTGATGATTCTTTCAAGTAATGATCAGTACACCAAATCCACTTGGCTCACCAAATTTCGTTCTTCTATGTTAAACCGTTCGTTTGCAGTAACTGTTTTCATTTTTAGGTTTCACTCTGTTTTCTCCTATAGGGATACATGCATTTGGAACTCTAAATCAAACACGGTTTGTGCTAGCTCTTTGAAACTTGACACAATAAAGCAGTTTCCAGTTCTATCTCTATAGTTTGTTTGCTGTTGATTTAGCCCTAAGCAGAGACTGCCGAAAATCACTTTCATGGAAAGGGGTTGCCAAGCTTCCAAAAAACTACGAGTTTCATGAAATCTCAGCAAACATTTTTTCACCCAATCTTGATGATTCTTTCAGGTAATGATCAGTACACCAAAACCACTTGGCTCACCAAATTTCGTTCTTCTAGGTTAAACCATTCGTTTGCAGTAACCGTTTCCATTTTTAGGTTTCACTCTGTTTTCTCCTATAGGGATACATGTATTTGGAACTCTAAATCAAACACGGTTTGTGCTTGCTCCTTGAAACTTGACACAATAAAGCAGTTTCAAGTTCTATCTCTATGGTTTTTTTGCTGTTGATGTACCCTAAGCAGAGACTGGCGAAAATCAATTTCATGGAAAGGGGTTGCCAAGCTTCCAAAAAACTACGAGTTGCCTGAAATCTCAGCAAACATTTTTTCACCCAATCTTGATGATTCTTTCAGGTAATGATCAGTACACCAAAACCACTTGGCTCACCAAATTTCGTTTTTCTAGGATAAACCGTTCGTTTGCAGTAACCGTTTTCATTTTTAGGTTTCACTCTGTTTTCTCCTATAGGGATACATGTATTTGGAACTCTAAATCAAACTCGGTTTGTGCTAGCTCTTTGAAACTTGACACAATAAAGAAGTTTCCAGTTCTATCTCTGTGGTTTGTTTGATGTTGATGTAGCCCTAAGCAGAGACTGGCGAAAATCACTTTCATGGAAAGGGGTTGCCAAGCTTCCAAAAAACTATGAGTTCCTGAAATCTCAGCAAACATTTTTTCACCCAATCTTGATGATTCTCTCAGGTAATGATCAGTACACCAAAACCACTTGACTCACCAAATTTCGTTCTTCTAGGTTAAACCATTCGTTTGCAGTAACCGTTTCCATTTTTAGGTTTCACTCTGTTTTCTCCTATAGGGATACATGTATTTGGAACTCTAAATCAAACACGGTTTGTGCTTGCTCCTTGAAACTTGACACAATAAAGCAGTTTCAAGTTCTATCTCTATGGTTTTTTTGCTGTTGATGTAGCCCTAAGCAGAGACTGGCGAAAATCAATTTCATGGAAAGGGGTTGCCAAGCTTCCAAAAAACTACGAGTTGCCTGAAATCTCAGCAAACATTTTTTCACCCAATCTTGATGATTCTTTCAGGTAATGATCAGTACACGAAATCCACTTTGCTCACCAAATTTTGTTCTTCTAGGTTAAACCGTTCATTTGCAGTAACTGTTTTCATTTGTAGGTTTCACTCTGTTTTCTCCTATAGGGATACATGCATTTGGAACTCTAAATCAAACACGGTTTGTGCTAGCTCTTTGAAACTTGACACAATAAAGCAGTTTCCAGTTCTATCTCTATGCTTTGTTTGCTGTTGATGTAGCCCTAAGCAGAGACTGGCGAAAATCACTTTCATGGAAAGGGGTTGCCAAGCTTCCAAAAAACTACGAGTTGCCTGAAATCTCAGCAAACATTTTTACACCCAATCTTGATGATTCTTTCAGGTAATGATCAGTACACCAAAACCAATTGGCTCACCAAATTTCGTTCTTCTAGGTTAAACCGTTCGTTTGCAGTAACCGTTTTCAATTTTAGGTTTCACTCTGTTTTCTCCTATAGGGATACATGTATTTGGAACTCTAAATCAAACACGGTTTGTGCTAGCTCTTTGAAACTTGACACAATAAAGCAGTTTCCAGTTCTATATCTATGCTTTGTTTGCTGTTGATATAGCCCTAAGCAGAGACTGGCAAAAATCACTTTCATGGAAAGGGGTTGCCAAGCTACCAAAAAACTACAAGTTGCCTGAAATCTCAGCAAACATTTTTTCACCCAATCTTGATGATTCTTTCAGGTAATGATCAGTACACCAAAACCACTGGGCTCACCAAATTTCGTTCTTCTAGGTTAAACCATTCGTTTGCAGTAACCTTTTCCATTTTTAGGTTTCACTCTGTTTTCTCCTATAGGGATACATGTATTTGGAACTCTAAATCAAACACGGTTTGTGCTTGCTCCTTGAAACTTGACACAATAAAGCAGTTTCAAGTTCTATCTCTATGGTTTTTTTGCTGTTGATGTAGCCCTAAGCAGAGACTGGCGAAAATCAATTTCATGGAAAGGGGTTGGCAAGCTTCCAAAAAACTACGAGTTGCCTGAAATCTCAACAAACATTTTTTCACCCAATCTTGATGATTCTTTCAAGTAATGATCAGTACACCAAATCCACTTGGCTCACCAAATTTCGTTCTTCTATGTTAAACCGTTCGTTTGCAGTAACTGTTTTCATTTTTAGGTTTCACTCTGTTTTCTCCTATAGGGATACATGCATTTGGAACTCTAAATCAAACACGGTTTGTGCTAGCTCTTTGAAACTTGACACAATAAAGCAGTTTCCAGTTCTATCTCTATAGTTTGTTTGCTGTTGATTTAGCCCTAAGCAGAGACTGCCGAAAATCACTTTCATGGAAAGGGGTTGCCAAGCTTCCAAAAAACTACGAGTTTCATGAAATCTCAGCAAACATTTTTTCACCCAATCTTGATGATTCTTTCAGGTAATGATCAGTACACCAAAACCACTGGGCTCACCAAATTTCGTTTTTCTAGGTTAAACCGTTCGTTTGCAGTAACCGTTTCCATTTTTAGGTTTCACTCTGTTTTCTCCTGTAGGGATACATGTATTTGGATCTCTAAATCAAACACGGTTTGTGCTAGCTCTTTGAAACTTGACACAATAAAGCAGTTTCCAGTTCTATCTCTGTGGTTTGTTTGCTGTTGATGTAGCCCTAAGCAGAGACTGGCGAAAATCACTTTCATGGAAAGGGGTTGCCAAGCTTCCAAAAAACTACGAGTTGCCTGAAATCTCAGCAAACATTTTTTCACCCAATCTTGATGATTCTTTCAGGTAATGATCAGTACACCATAACCACTTGGCTCACCAAATTTCGTTCTTCTAAGTTAAACCGTTCGTTTGCAGTAACCGTTTTCATTTTTAGGTTTCACTCTGTTTTCTCCTATAGGGATACATGCATTTGGAACTCTAAATCAAACACGGTTTGTGCTAGCTCTTTGAAACTTGACACAATAAAGCAGTTTCCAGTTCTATCTCTATGCTTTGTTTGCTGTTGATATAGCCCTAAGCAGAGACTGGCAAAAATCACTTTCATGGAAAGGGGTTGCCAAGCTACCAAAAAACTACAAGTTGCCTGAAATCTCAGCAAACATTTTTTCACCCAATCTTGATGATTCTTTCAGGTAATGATCAGTACACCAAAACCACTTGACTCACCAAATTTCGTTCTTCTAGGTTAAACCATTCGTTTGCAGTAACCTTTTCCATTTTTAGGTTTCACTCTGTTTTCTCCTATAGGGATACATGTATTAGGAACTCTAAATCAAACACAGTTTGTGCTAGCTGTTTGAAACTTGACACAAGAAAGCAGTTTCAAGTTCTCTCTCTATGGTTTTTTTGCTGTTGATGTAGCCCTAAGCAGAGACTGGCGAAAATCACTTTCATGGAAAGGGGTTGCCAAGCTTCCAAAAAACTACGAGTTTCATGAAATCTCAGCAAACATTTTTTCACCCAATCTTGATGATTCTTTCAGGTAATGATCAGTACACCAAAACCACTTGGCTCACCAAATTTCGTTCTTCTAGGTTAAACCATTCGTTTGCAGTAACCGTTTCCATTTTTAGGTTTCACTCTGTTTTCTCCTATAGGGATACATGTATTTGGAACTCTAAATCAAACACGGTTTGTGCTTGCTCCTTGAAACTTGACACAATAAAGCAGTTTCAAGTTCTATCTCTATGGTTTTTTTGCTGTTGATGTACCCTAAGCAGAGACTGGCGAAAATCAATTTCATGGAAAGGGGTTGCCAAGCTTCCAAAAAACTACGAGTTGCCTGAAATCTCAGCAAACATTTTTTCACCCAATCTTGATGATTCTTTCAGGTAATGATCAGTACACCAAAACCACTTGGCTCACCAAATTTCGTTTTTCTAGGATAAACCGTTCGTTTGCAGTAACCGTTTTCATTTTTAGGTTTCACTCTGTTTTCTCCTATAGGGATACATGTATTTGGAACTCTAAATCAAACTCGGTTTGTGCTAGCTCTTTGAAACTTGACACAATAAAGAAGTTTCCAGTTCTATCTCTGTGGTTTGTTTGATGTTGATGTAGCCCTAAGCAGAGACTGGCGAAAATCACTTTCATGGAAAGGGGTTGCCAAGCTTCCAAAAAACTATGAGTTCCTGAAATCTCAGCAAACATTTTTTCACCCAATCTTGATGATTCTCTCAGGTAATGATCAGTACACCAAAACCACTTGACTCACCAAATTTCGTTCTTCTAGGTTAAACCATTCGTTTGCAGTAACCGTTTCCATTTTTAGGTTTCACTCTGTTTTCTCCTATAGGGATACATGTATTTGGAACTCTAAATCAAACACGGTTTGTGCTTGCTCCTTGAAACTTGACACAATAAAGCAGTTTCAAGTTCTATCTCTATGGTTTTTTTGCTGTTGATGTAGCCCTAAGCAGAGACTGGCGAAAATCAATTTCATGGAAAGGGGTTGCCAAGCTTCCAAAAAACTACGAGTTGCCTGAAATCTCAGCAAACATTTTTTCACCCAATCTTGATGATTCTTTCAGGTAATGATCAGTACACGAAATCCACTTTGCTCACCAAATTTTGTTCTTCTAGGTTAAACCGTTCATTTGCAGTAACTGTTTTCATTTGTAGGTTTCACTCTGTTTTCTCCTATAGGGATACATGCATTTGGAACTCTAAATCAAACACGGTTTGTGCTAGCTCTTTGAAACTTGACACAATAAAGCAGTTTCCAGTTCTATCTCTATGCTTTGTTTGCTGTTGATGTAGCCCTAAGCAGAGACTGGCGAAAATCACTTTCATGGAAAGGGGTTGCCAAGCTTCCAAAAAACTACGAGTTGCCTGAAATCTCAGCAAACATTTTTACACCCAATCTTGATGATTCTTTCAGGTAATGATCAGTACACCAAAACCAATTGGCTCACCAAATTTCGTTCTTCTAGGTTAAACCGTTCGTTTGCAGTAACCGTTTTCAATTTTAGGTTTCACTCTGTTTTCTCCTATAGGGATACATGTATTTGGAACTCTAAATCAAACACGGTTTGTGCTAGCTCTTTGAAACTTGACACAATAAAGCAGTTTCCAGTTCTATATCTATGCTTTGTTTGCTGTTGATATAGCCCTAAGCAGAGACTGGCAAAAATCACTTTCATGGAAAGGGGTTGCCAAGCTACCAAAAAACTACAAGTTGCCTGAAATCTCAGCAAACATTTTTTCACCCAATCTTGATGATTCTTTCAGGTAATGATCAGTACACCAAAACCACTTGGCTCACCAAATTTCGTTCTTCTAGGTTAAACCATTCGTTTGCAGTAACCTTTTCCATTTTTAGGTTTCACTCTGTTTTCTCCTATAGGGATACATGTATTTGGAACTCTAAATCAAACACGGTTTGTGCTTGCTCCTTGAAACTTGACACAATAAAGCAGTTTCAAGTTCTATCTCTATG